>NW_007258242.1:193669-195947 GCF_000164805.1 Carlito syrichta | reverse complement strand
AAAAAAAAAAAAAAAAAAGAAAAAGAAAAAGCTGAAATTCTCATTGTTCTCAGTCTCTATCTACTACAAGTAGTTTACAATATTAGGTTTCCCAGAGGCAATCAAAGATGAATTTTACTTTATCTTTTCTTCTCTTTCTCTTTCCTTGTTTCTTTTCTTTTCTTTTTTTTAGTTGGCCACTGCAGCTTCAACCTGCTGGGCTCAGGCAAACTTTCCACCTCAGCCTTCCAAGTAGTGAACTACAGGTGTGCATCACCACATCTGGCTAATTTTTTTTGATAGATTGTAGAGACAAGGTCTTGCCAAGTTGCCCAGGCTGGTCTTAAACCCCTGGGCTCAGGTAATCCTTCAGTCTCTGCCTCCCAAAGTGCTGGGATTACAGGCATGAGCCACTGAACCCAACTTCTTTATTGCTTATTGATTGATTGAGTTGGAGTCTCACTCTGTTGCCCAGGCTGGAATGCAGTGGCATGATCATGGCTAATTGCAGCCACAACTTTCTGGGCTCAGGTGATTCTTCAATAATCCTCCCAGAGTAGCTGGGACTGATGCCGGTGGGGGCCAGTAAAGTTTTCAAACACGGTTTATTACAGAAGGAAAAGAGGAGTGATGGAGAAACATGCCAGAGCCTGCATAGTTGAGAGAAACCGCACCTTTTGCACTTTACAATAGACCCGATATACCTTCGCAATGATTGACATGCTAAAGAGGGTAGGGCCCAAGTGACTACTCCCTCTCCAGCTCTGACGGGAGGAGGGGTGCTCTTATGATCATTTCTGTGGTTTAGATCAGTTAAAGGGTGGGGTTGAACCTTTTACCTTCAACAGGGAAATTGAAGAATTTTTAGTGATTATGAGTTGAAAGGTTGGGCTGTCCTATCCTTACATCTGATGGGATTTTCTTTTGATTTGCCGAGGGGTGGGATAGGCTGCCAGCATGCAGTAAATTATTTTTAAAATCTCTGAGTGGCGTGCAGTGGCTCACACCTGTCATCCCAGCACTTTGGGAGGCCAAGGTGAGGGGACTGTCTGAGTCCACGGGTTCGAGATCAGCCTGGGCAACTTGGCGAGACCTCGTCTCTACAATACATCAAAAAATTAGCTGGGCATGGTGGCATGCGCCTGTGGTTCCAGCTACTCGGGATACTGAGGTGAAAGGATTGCCTGAGCACAGCAGGTAGAGGCTACAGTGGCTGTGAGGGTGCCACTGCACAACAGCCTGGGCGACAGAGTAAGACTCTGACTCAAAAAACAACAACAACAACAAAAAGCCTGAAAGTCAGCAGGAGTTTTTTTTCATTTACCTTCTCTCCCTTTCCCCATTAGGAATATTTCCCTTATCGTAAAGGCAGAATGATGTGAATGCCCACACACATTCTAAATTTGCCTGAGAATCACTGTAAAGAGATGGTGTTTACACTAAATTATGTATATTGCACTTCATTACCAATTTAAGAGACTTTAAAGGTTGTTTAGTTGGGCATGGTGGCTCACACCTATAATCCCAGCATTTTGGGAAGTGGAGGTGAGAGGATTGCCTGAGCCCAGGAGTTTGAGAGCAGCCTGGGCAACTTGATGAGACCTCCTCTCTACAGTAAAATACAAATATTAACATGCACCTGTGGTTCCAGCTACTTGGAAGGCTGAGGCAGGAGGATCACCTGAGCCCAGCAGGTTGAGGCTGCGGTAGCCTTGAGCATGCCACTGTACTCCAGCTTTGGCCTCCAAAAGTACTGGAATTACAGGCATGAACCACTGTGCCTGGCCTCATCTCCTTTTTTTTGTGGTAAAAAACAACAAAATTTCCCATCTTAACCATTCTCAAGTGTACAGTACAGTAGTATTAACTATATGCATATTGGAGTCTTCAGAGTGAGACTCCAACTCAAAAAAATAAAATAAAGAGTTGTTTGACTATAATTTCACCTTATTCATCATATGTGATATAATTCCTTTGGAGTAAGTTTTCAATAAATGCTAGTTATTACTATTATTATTACTGGAGAGATGATGTGTATAACGGATTTGCAAAAAATATTAGAAGAAAAAAAGCAGTTTGGGGTATCATGGAAAATGGTCAATGAGTGTAAAGATGATGCTTTGGGTCTTCCAGATAATGTGTTCTGGGTAGACCAAGTGGCTAGTGAGGTTTGGCAGGGGAGCCTGTGAAGCCATGTGTGTGGGGCACACCTACACAGCAGACAGGCTTCCGCCCCAAGATTCTTTTTTTTTTTGAGTTGGAGTCTCACTCTGTCACCCAGACTGGAGTGCAGTGGCGG
>NW_007258242.1:182395-193649 GCF_000164805.1 Carlito syrichta | reverse complement strand
AATCCACTCACCTCAGCCTCCCAAAGCGCTGGGATTACAGGCTGAGCCACCGAGGCCGGCCCAAGATTCTTTATTAATCTAGCCCTTGGCACATGTATAATTGCATTCAGCTGTTTTTTTCTTTTTTTTTTCTGAGTCAGAGTCTCTGTTACTCAGGCTGGAGTACAGTGGCACACTCATGGCCACTGCAGCCTCAACCTGCTGGGTTCAAGCCATCCTTCCTCCTCAGCCTTCCAAGTAGCTGGAACTACAGGTACACGTTACCACGTCTGGCTATTTTAAAAATTTATTGTAGAGATGAGGTCTCGCCAAGTTGCCCAGGCTGGTCTTGAACCTCTGAGCTCATGCAATCCTCTCGCCTCTGCCTCCCAAAGTGCTGGAATTACAGGTATGAGCCACCGCGCCCAGCCTCATCTCCTTTTTTTGTGGTAAAAAACACACAATAACAAAAAAAATTTTTTTTTTAAAGTCAGAGTCTCCTCACTCTGTCGCCCAGGCTGGAGTGCAGTGGCATACTCACAGCCTCTGCACTCCAGGCGATCCTTCTGCCTCAGCCTTCCAAGCAGCTGGAACCACAGGCATATGCCACCACACCTGGCTAATTTTTTAATTTATTGTAGAGATGAGGTCTTGCTAAATTGCCCAGGCTGGTATCGAACTACTGGGATCAGGCAATGCTCTCGCCTCTGCCTCCCAAAGTGTTAGGATTACAGGCATGAGCCATTGCACCCAGCCTCATCTCCTTTTTTGTGGTAAAAAACACATAACAAAATACACCATCTTAACCATTTTCAAGTGTACAGTACAGTAGTGTTAACTATATGCACATTGTTATGCAATTGATCTCTAGACCTCTTTCATCTTTCAAAACTGAAACTATATACCTATTGTACAACTCCCCATTTCACCCGCCCTTCAGCCCCTGGCAACTATCATTCTGCTTTGTTTCTATGAGTCTAATTGCTTCAGATACCATTCATAAGTGGAATCACGCAGTACCTGTATTTATCTCTGTGTGACTGCCTTATTCCATTTAGCAAAATGTCCTTAAGGGTTGTCCAAGTAGCATATGACAAGATTTGCTTCTTTAAGGCTGACTAGTATTTTTTTTTTCTGAGCCAGATTCTTACTCTGTAATCCAGGCTGGAGGGCAGTGGCACACTCATGGCCACTGCACCCTCAACCTGCTGGGCTCAAGCCATCCTTCCACCTCAGCCTTCCAAGTAGCTGGGACTACAGGTGCACACCAATATGCCTGGATAATTTTTTATTTTTATTGTATACATGAGGTCTCGTTAAGTTGCCCAGGCTGGTCTTGAACCCTGGACTCAGGCAATTCTCTCACCTCGGCCTCCCAAAGTGCTGGGACTATAGGTGTGAGTCACCATGCCCAGCTGCTGACTAGTATTTTATTGTGCATATATACCACATTTTCTTTATCCATGCATCTGTTGATGAACATTTAGACTGCTTCCAGCTCCTGGCTATTGTGAATAGTTCTGCAATAAACATGGAAGAGCAGATCTCTCTTCAACTTATTAATTTCATTTCCTTTGGATATATACCCAGTAGTGGAATTGCTGGATCATATGGTAATTCCATTTTTAGTTTTTTTTTTTTAATTGGGCTCTCACTCTGTCACCTAGGCTGGAGTGCAGTCTCACGATCACAGCCAATGCAGCCTCGACCTTCTGGGTTTAGGTGATCCTTTTGCCTCAGCTTTCTGAGTAGTTGGAACTACAGGTGCGCACCACCATGCCTGGCTAATTTTTTGATTTATTGTAGAGATGAGGTCTCGCCAAGTTGTCCAGGTTGGTCTCAAACCCCTGGGCTCAGGCAATCCTCTCGCCTTGGTCTCCCAAAGTGCTGGGATTTCAGGCATGAGCCACTGTACTTTTGGTTTTTTTTTTTTTAAGGAACTCCCATACTGTTTTCCAGAGTGGCTGCACCATTTTCCGTTCCTACCAACAGTAGTGCCCCACCTCCTTTGCTACACTTCCTGCCTTGCGCCTAAGTTTGACTCACCCTCCCCAAAGTTGGCAAGCCTTGTAACCCTTACTATGTATCCTGCAATTCACCTCTGGCTACAGAGGTCATGCTGGGCTCTGCTCAAACCCCTTGCTTAGGTCTCTGAGGGTGACTCCTGGTGAAGCAGGGCTCAGGTGCAGGACCCGAGTTCCCAGTGACTGAAGCATCTCAGACTCCATACTGGCTATTTTTCATTTCTAAAACTGGGAAGCATTGCCACTTGTTTCTTTTTTTCTTCTTTCTTCTAGGGAGGGAGATGTAACTGTCAGAAGGGGCCTATCGACCTCATTCTGTCATTCTGTTCTTGAGGCCACTGGCTCTCAGAGGCCCAAGTGCACAGAATCTAAACCATTCTTTTTTTTTTTTTTTTTTTTGGAGTCTCACTCTGTCACCCAGACTGGAGTGCAGTGGCATGCTCATGGCCACCACAGCCTCAACCTCCTGGGCTCAAGCAGTCCTTCTGTCCCAGACTTCCAAGTAGCTGGAATTACAGGTGCACACCACCACGCCCGGCTAATTTTTTGATTTATTATAGAGACAGGGTCTCATCAAGTTGCCCAGGCTGGTCTCAAGCCCCTGAACCCTGGTCTCAGCCTCCCAAAGTGCTGGGATTACAGGCCTGAGTCACCGTGATGGTGAATCTACACCTTTCATAGAAACTTCTCAGTTCTCTTGCTCATCAAGGTTATCTGTGGCTCTAAGGGTTTGATAGCATTTTTTTTGAGTTGGAGTCTCACTCTGTCGCCCAGACTGGAGTGCAGTGGCCATTCCCGGCCACCACAGCCTTGACCTGCTGGGCTCTGGCGATCCTTCGGCCTCAGCCTTCCAAGTAGCCGGAACTACAGGCATGCGCTACCACACCCGGTTGATTTTTTGATTTATTGTAGAGATGAGGTCTCGCCTGCCCAGGCGGGTCTCGAACCCGCAGGCTCAGGCAATCCACTCACCTCAGCCTCCCAAAGGCGCGGGATTACAGGCTGAGCCACCGAGCCCGGCTAGCATTGAGCTCTTAAAAGAAAAGGCCCAGACCAACACACATTTCAATTCCCAAGTCACAGAAGGTTGGAGTACTGGCTCACAGAAGGTTGGAGTACTGGCTCAGATCCTCTCTGTATACTCCGTATCAGACCAGAAAGTTAAGTCTTTTTCTTTTTCTGCACAGCCTCCCCACCATCCGGCAAGCTGGCTCACTGCTGAATTGGTGAATCCCGAATCATCTTCCCACCAGGGTCAGTCTAGCGCCTGCAACTTCCTACTTGAGCCTGATTCATCTGCTTCAGTCTGATATTTGATCTGTTGTGTTCTGTGATCCACTTTAGGCTTGTGGGGCAGGTATGGGAAGAGACACAAATACCTTCAAATGTTATTCTTGCCCCCTGGAACCATACCTTCTAGTTTCTGTGATGGACAGTTGAAAAGAAAGGAAAGGAAAGGTCCTAAAAATTCTGGTTGGCCAGGAGTGGTGGCTCAAGCCTGTAATCCCAGCACTTTGGGAGGCTGAGGCGAGAGGATTGCCTGAGCCCAGGGGTTTGAGACCAGCTTGGGCAACTTGGTGAGACCTTGTCTCTACAATAAATAAAAAAATTAGCCAGGCAGTGAGGGGTGCTCCTGTAGTTCCAGCTACTAGGAAGGCTGAGGTGGAAGGATCTCCTGAGCCCAGCAGTTCGAGGCTGTGGGGGTCGTGAGTGCATTCCAACTTGGGCGACACAGAGAGACTTCAACTCAAAAAAAAAAAAAAAAAATTCTGGTCTACCTCTCAGCCCAAGAATTCTCGAGCCAAGTACTTATGGATGTTATGTCTGCTAGAAACATTGGCAGGTTGGAATCTGTATTAATTAACTGACCTATCTTGAAATAGCCTTGCAGAAATGAGGTGTCATCCCTAAAGGGAATTAATGCTGAACACAATTTCCCTCTTTGGATCCTAAGTTTTGACCACAATGATATCCAGTTGGAGAATTTGGGAACAGGGAAATATAATGGAGTCTGGCTCCACAGGAAGGTAATCACACATTTGTTGGGTCTTTTCTGTCCTTACTCTTTCTCCACCTTGGTATATCCAACCAGATTAATATTTTTTAAAAACAGAGCTTTTTTGTTTTGTTTTGTTTTGAATTGGAGTCTCACTCTGTCGCCCAGACCGGAGTGCAGTGCCCGCTCCCGGCCACCGCAGCCTCGACCTGCTGGGCTCCGGCGATCCTTCCGCCTCAGCCTTCCGAGTAGCCGGAATTACAGGCATGCGCTACCACGCCCGGCTGATATTTTGATTTATTGTAGAGATGAGGTCTCTCTGCCCAGGTGGGTCTCGAACCCGCGGGCTCAGGCAATCCACTCACCTCAGCCTCCCAAAGGCGCGGGATGACAGGCTGAGCCACCGAGCCCGGCAAAAACAGAGCTTTTATTACAGAAATCTTCAAACATCTCAAAAGTGGAGAAAAATAGAATAATAAGCTTCTATTTGCCATTATTTGGCTTCAACAATTATGACCATTTCCTCAGTCATTTGACATCACTCCTCATGGCCGTGATGTGAAATGAGCTTCCTAATCTTTGGTCTTGCCTGTGTGCTCTGACCTCATGACTTTTGCTATGTCCAAGTAGCACCTTTTCATTATTTATGCAATATTGTTTTCTTTCCATCACTACATATCTATAAGCTTAAGCCCATCTGTATATCTAAATATATAGATACAATAAATATATATGTGAAGGTGCCAATAATATATACATATCTTAGGAGATGTTATCTACGTATTACTTTTTGTTCTAATCATAAGGACACTGATTATAATCACTTTGAGCACCTCTTGTAATTGCTGAAGTCAAACATGACTGTATTCATCTTTTGTTCTCGGAATATAGTATTACAATTTTAATACTGTTTTTTCCTTTCTTAAAATATGTATATATATTTTTGGCACCCTCTGTGTGTGTGTGTGTGTGTGTGTGTGTGTGTGTGTGTGTGTGTGTGTGTATTTACTTATTTTTTTGAGTCAGAATCTCACTCTGTTGCCCAGGCTGAAGTGCACTGGCATGCTCATGGCCACCGCAGCCTCGACCTGCCGGGCTCAGGCGATCCTTCCGCCTCAGCCTTTCAAGTAGCTGGAACCACAGAAATGCGCCACCTTGCCCTGCTAATTTTTTGATTTATTGTAGAGACAAGGTCTCACCATGTTGCCCAGGCTGGTCTCAAACCCTTGGACTCAGGCAATCCTCTTGCCTCTGCCTCCCAAAGTGCTGGGATACAGGTGTGAACCACCATGCCTGGCAACAAACATATTTTTAAAGAAAATATCACTTAATTTTGATAAAAAGAAAACCAGATCACTTGCCATATATAGGAATAACTGTAAATATAATAAAAGTAAATAAATAAATGTATAAATGCATTGAAAACAATAAATAAATGCAATGTAAATGTTATTAAATACTGTCAAATTCTGTTGATTGCCAGTTTGAGTTCCTTTTGTTTTTAAAAAAAAAGGAAGGAAGGTTAGCAAAGCACAGTGGCTCACGCCTGTTATCCCAGCACTTTGGGAGGCGGAGGCAAGAGGACTGCCTGAGCTCAGAGGTTTGAGACCAGGCCAGGCAACTGGGCAAGCCCTCATCTCTACAATAAATCAAAAAAATTACCAGGCGTGTTGGTGCATGCCTGTAGTTCCAGTTACTTGGAAGGCTGAGGTGGAAAGCTCACTTGAGCCCTCCAGGTCAAGGCTGCGGCGATCATGAGCATGCTACTGCACTCCAGCCTGGGTGACAGAGTGAGCCTCTGACTCAAAATAAAATAAAATAGAATAAAATAAAAGTTAAAGCCGGGCTCGGTGGCTCAGCCTGTAATCCCGCGCCTTTGGGAGGCTGAGGTGAGTGGATTGCCTGAGCCCGCGGGTTCGAGACCCGCCTGGGCAGCGAGACCTCATCTTTACAATAAATCAAAAAATCAGCCGGGCGTGGTAGCGTGCGCCTGTAATTCCGGCTACTTGGAAGGCTGAGGCGGAAGGATCGCCGGAGCCCAGCAGGGGGGGCTGCAGTGGCCGGGAGCGGCCATTTCACTCCAGTTTGGGTGACAGAGTGGGATTCCAACTCAAAAAAAAAAAAAAAAAAAAAAAAAAAAAAAAGTTAAAAAGGAAGGTTATCAATAAGTATTAGAGATGTTAAGCATCGTGGCAACATCAAACTGGTGAACTTTCTCCCAGTTAATCAGAAGGATTGAGAGAGAGTTTAAACAGGAGTCGTCTTTCCCTTACATAATTTGATGTTATCTTAATGCCATTTCCTGTACCTCCCAAAACCACCCAGTGTACCATCTTCTCACAGACCTCTTGTGGCATGAGACACATGTTCTAGAAAACCCTGTTAATCCCATTCTCTTTCCACTCTCATTTCTTTTTTATTATTTTATTTAATTTATTTTGAGTTGGAATCTCACTCTGTTGCCCAGGCTGGTGTGCAACAGCCGGATCATGGCTCACTGCAGCCTTGGCCTCCTGGCTCAGGTGAGCCTCCCACCTCAGCCTTTTGAGTAGCTGGGACTACAGGTATGCATCACCACACCCGGCTAAGTTTTACTTTTTGTAGGGATGGGGTCTCACTATGTTGCTCAGGCTGGTCTTGAACCCCTGGACTCAAGTGATCCTCCCACCTCGGCTTCCCAAAGTGCTGGGGTTACCGGCATGATCCTTGCACCCAGACCACTCTCATTTCTGAGTAGTACCTAAAACAATCAGTTTTATGTGTTAACTTGGCTATAGTCTCCAGTTATTCAGTCAAACACTAACCTAGTTGTTGCTGTGGAGGTAATTTGTACATGTGATTAACATTCACAGTCAGTTGACTTTAAGTAAAATGAGATTATTCTAGATGAACTGGGTGGGCTGATTAAATCATTTGAACAACTTTAAGAACAGAGCTGAGGCGTCCAAGAAAAAATTCCACCTGTGGACTGCAGCTTCTGTTCCTGCCTGTGTTTCCAATCTGTCCTTCCTGATGGTCTGCTCTAAGGATTCAGAATTCTCCTAGCCAGTCCCCATAATCATATAAGACAATCTTTGCAATATATCTCTTGCTATACTGGGGGGTGCCAAAAAAATGCATACACATTTTAAGCCACGTTATCTATGTATTACTTTTAGTTTGCCTTAATCAGAAGTGTCTGGACGCTGCTGATGGTAACCACTTTGAGCACCTCTTATTTTTTATTTTTCTCAGTGGGAGTCTCACTGGGTCTCCCAGGCTGGAGTGCAGTGGCACACTCATGGCCCCTGCAGCCTTGACCTGCTGGGCTCAGGCGCCACCATGCCCAGCTAGTTTTTTTGACTTATTGTAGAGACCAGGTCTTGTCAAGCTGTGCTGGCTGATCTTGAACCCCTGTACTGAGGCGATTCTCTTGCCTCCACCTCCCAGAGTACAGGCAGGAGCCACCATGCCCAGCTACATAATATTCTCCAATATAGACTGACTTACTGTGATGAACCATTCTCTTCTGTTGGACGTTTTCTTTTTATTTCTTGCTATTATAATAAAATAATGAACATCTTTGCATAAAATGATCTTTATTCATATCTCTTGTCATTTCTTTAGAATCTTTCCTAGAAGTGAAATTACTGAGTCATCCTTTTAAAAATCTTGCTACATGTTATCAAGTGACTTTCCAGAAAGCCAGTATGCACTCCCACCAGCATGTCAAAGAGAAGGCCTTCTTTAAAAGCATTTCTGAGCCGGGCTCAGCGGCTCAGCCTGTAATCCCAGCATTTCGGGAGGCGGAGGCAAGAGGATTACCTGATTCCAGCAGTTTGAGACCAGTCTGGGCAACTTGACGGGGAACTCATCTCTACAATAAATCAAGAAAAATGAGCCGGGCGTGGTGGTGCATGCCTGTAGTTCCAGCTACGTGGAAGGCTGAGGTGGAAGGATCGCCTGAGCCCAGCAGGTCGAGGCTGCAGTGGCTGTGAGGGTGCCACTGCCCAGAGTGAGACTCCGACCTCCCCCCCGAAAAAAAGTAAAAAAAAAAAAACCCTTAAACTTATAACTAAGGAAAATAACAATTTGGGGTGATGCCCGAATCCGCACTGCTAATGTGAGACGAATTTTTTAGCAGGTAAAGGTTGGCCCTATGGTGACCCACCTACTCTGCAGGATGCCTGGGAGTCACGATCTGCTCATTCCCCTTACATTAAAAAGAAAAAGAAAAAAGAAAATAAAAGCAATTCCATTTGGTAGGTGGAAATTCCATCTCTTAGATTTGACTTACATTTTCTTGGTTACTATGTGTTGATTGTTTCAGTCTGAACCCAGCTACTTACCTTAGGGGTGCACCGGTGAGAGAAGGAATGCCTTGGATTCAATATATCCCACAGAGCCTCAGTCTTGGTAAAGACAGTGTCCCTGTCTGGGCTCCTTCTTCCTGTCTCTCACTCCCAGCCTTACTGTGTGGCTCCCACAATGGCCCCACCCCAGAGGACAGGTCAGAGCTCAAGACTTCCCTTCATCCAAACTGAAACTCAGATCTGCAGATTCAGGAAGTAACCAAGCTAGAACCAGCAGGCCCATGCCCTCTGCTTTCTCTTCCCAGGAAACTTAAATTCCTTTTTTTCTCTGGGGAGGTGAGAATGGGATGGGGGCCAGAAGAAGCAGCTCACTTTCTCATGAACCCCATGGCTGCGGCTGCATGGGCCCTCCCTATTGAGTTTCTGATAGGGCTCCGGTCTCGAAGTCACTCTGTGATCCTTTGAGCTAGAGAGGAATGCACTGTCATCTCTGATGGGTTGTGAAATCCTCTTCCTCTGCCTGGAGCACACCGGAAGGGCTGAAGTTGCAGCCCAGTGCTGAGGAGAAGCAGGAGCTAGCCGGTTAGTCACTGCACCCTTGGGGTTCAGAGGATTTTGCACCCTCACTGCTGGCTCCAGCTGCCAGTCTGGATGGATAAAGCATGTTCCCCATGGGTGGGGCTTCTGCCCTGCAGTCACCCCGCCTTTCCTGCTGTTCCAGGACCACATCTAAAGCGTCTTTCTGGGGCTTCACATCAGGCTGCACCTCTCATTATCAGTGGAGGACTGGGGATTCTCCCTTTTGTGAACTCTCTCCTAGGCCAGATTTGTCCCTTTGTCCCTCCTCCTCTGCTTAGGACTTTTCTTTCTCCTGGGTCTTTCTCCTGGGTCTTTGGCTCAGGTTTTCCCTGGATGGAAGCAGAGCGGACTTCAAATCCCTGCAGGTTGGGAAAGTGGAGAAGATAGAAGTCTGGCCTCAGGACTGGATGGGAAGACTTTCCTTAGACTCTTGACACAATTCCCGTGTGTGTTTTTTTGAGTTGGAGTCTCACTCTGTCGCCCAGACTGGAGTGCAGTGGCTGCTCCCAGCCACCACAGCCTCTACCTGCTGGGCTCCGGCAATCCTTCCGCCTCAGCCTTCCAAGTAGCTGGAATTACAGGTGCGCGCTAGCATGCCCGGCTAATCCTGTGTGTTTTTATATCAAGAGAGTGTCTTCAGCTCTGTTTCCTATTATGAGTCCCCTTTCAAAAGATCCCCCCACCCCCCCATTACTATAGCATGTCGTAGTCCAAGATGGGAGCAGGAATGCTCTACACCATAAAATATGGGTGCTTGTGAAGGGACAGGAATTATGAAATGCATCAGAAGGCTGAAGACGGCACTCTGCTTCTGCTGATACGGCTTCAGGAACGTTGTTGACAAACATCTGAGTACATTCTCTATGCAGCAGTTAGAATTAGGAAAAAAAGATATGGAAGCCATGGTCCTGACCCTTAAGGAGTCATAACAAGGTGGGCTGAAGGCCAAATGAGGGGTCACCCACAATGCTGTGTGGTTTCAGAGGAGGGCCTCTGACAGATCACAGGCAGCCAGGAAGGCTTCATGAAGACCACTACTTGAGGTGGACCTTGAAGGCAAGACATAAGAGTTGAAAAGCAGCCTCGTGGAAGTGGATGTTTCCTCATGGGGTAAGGAACACACAACATCGCAAAAATGGAAATGTGGCTGGCTCATTTCAGAGTTGCCAGATCATTCAGGCTGTTATAGAACACATGGTTGGAGTTACTGTGTCCAATAGGGGTCTACCAGAGAGATAGAACCAGTAGGAGATACACTGAGGGTGCCCCCCAAAATGTATATACATTTTAAGAAAGGAAAAAAACAATTAAAATTGTAATACTCAAGCCGGGCTCAGTGGCTCAGCCTGTAATCCCGCACTTTGGGAGGCTGAGGTGAGTGGATTGCCTGAGCCCGCGGGTTCGAGACCCACCTGGGCAACTTGGCGAGCCCTCATCTCTACAATAAATCAAAAAAATTAGCCGAGCGTGGTAGTGCGTGCCTGTAGTTCCAGTCACTTGGAAGGCTGAGGCAGAAGGATCGCCAGAGCCCAGCAGGTCGAGGCTGCGGTGGCCGGGAGCGCCCACTGCACTCCAGTCTGGGTGACCGAGTGAGACTCCAACTCAAAACAAAACAATAAAAAGGTCACTGGGACTAGGTGTGGTTGCTTACACCTGTAATCCCGGCATTTGGGAGGCCGAGGCAAGAGGATTGCTTGAGCCCAGGGGTTTGAGGCTGCAGCCACTACACTCCAACCTAGACAAGTGACACTCAGTCTAAAAAAATAAATAAATGAAAAAAATAATGCCTTTGGTATAGGCAGTATGATCCAAAATTGATGTATCCATATTGTAAAATCCTGTGGTCATTTAAATTCTTGGGGACTGAGGACAAGTTCTTTCACCTTTCTGGGCCTCACTATCCTTATCCGTAAAATAAGTATCAGTATCTACCTTGGAGCATTACTGTGAAAATTAAATGTGATAATATATGTAAAATGTTTAGCAGAGTTCCTGGTTTTTTATAGATACATGTGAATAATGATTATTTCTTTTCTTTCTTTTTTTTTTTTTGGAGTTGGAGTCTCACTCTGTCACCTAGGCTGGAGTGCAGTGCCACACTCACGGCCACCCCAGCATTGACTTGCTGGGCTTAGGAGATCCTTCTGCCTCCAGCCTTCCAAGTAGCCAGAACTACAGGTAAGTAGCCAGAACTACAGGTATATGCTACCATGCCTAGCTTATATATATGTATGTTTAGCAGAGTTCCTGACTTTTTATATATATATATATATATATTTTTTTTTTTTTTTTTTTGAGTTGGAGTCTCAGTCTGTCGCCCAGACTGGAGTGCAGTGGCCACTCCCGGCCACCGCAGCCTTGACCTGCTGGGCTCCGGTGATCGA
>NW_007258242.1:174365-182010 GCF_000164805.1 Carlito syrichta | reverse complement strand
GAGACCTCATCTCTACAATAAGTCAAAATAAGCCAGGTGTGGTAGTGCGCGCCTGTAGTTCCAGCTACTTGGAAGGCTGAGGCGGAAGGATCGCCGGAGCCCAGCAGATCGAGGCTGCGGTGGTCAGGAACAGCCACTGCACTCAAGTCTGGGCGACAGAGTGAGATTCCAACTCAAAAAAATAAAAATAAATAAAATAGTTGAGAAAGTGGAAGAATGTTTGATGAACTGGAACACAAAAATAAAAAGCTAAATATAAAAGCAAGATACCAACAATGTGTGTGCATATGATTCCACTTTCTAACCTACACACATATGCACAAATATATGCATGCATTTCAAAAACACTTAAAGGATATATCCCCAAATCTGCCAGCAGTTAAATTGTAGATTATAATTTTTGCTTTCTCCTCTATTTGTTAGTATATTTTCACAGGTTTCTACAATAAGCACATTTATAGTTTTTAAAAAACAGAACTTCTCAGCAGATCTGGAATCTGGTGTGGTGAGAACACACAAAGGCAAACTGTGACCTCCAGACGTGAGTGGCCCCTCTATTGGTGTCATGCTCCACAGAAAGCCGAGTCACCTCTCTGGGGCCAGGGTGTCCTGTGAAATATATAGACCAGGGTCAGGCCAGCTCACGAGGCCCGATGGCCTCGGCAGACCTTTCTGGAGAGTGGGCACTGTGCCACCCGGCCTGTATCTTAATGAGATAATGTATGTGAAAGCACTTTGCCAAAGAGAAAACTCTATCCAGATAGGTGATCCTGGGGCTTATTCTGGAGAAAGGAGGCTCCCAGAGCACATTCCATTAAGGAATTTCACACTCTATTTCCTCCACCAAACTCTTCTCTTTCTCCCCCTCCCCTGAACTGCAATATATTTAGCAACCCTATCTAAACCCTCTTCTTTCCCTTAATTTGATTAAGGAGCTAGGGGAACAAGGGATGAAGTGGGGGGTGAGGAGAGGGGGTGACTGAGCTGTAGAGAAAGATTAGAGGAGCTGAATGTATATCTAGGGCCGAGTGATTACTGAGTGTGGACAGGACAAGGGCCTGCTGGTACTTAGTACAGAGGCACAGGGGACAGAGGGAGGGGACACAGTTAATCACGGAACATGCTTCTCTGGGAGAATGAGAACCAAATCAGGGAGGGTCAAGTCAAGCTCCCAGGATTAACTAAGAGAATGGGAGACATTTCCTAAGGGAGGTGCTGGCTTTTTTCCGAGTCCTTTCTGCTTTCCTGGAGTTTTGGGGTCTTCAGAGTCTTAAGAAGTTCCCGGAGACTGCATGGGTTGAATTCTTGCTATGTGTTAGGTACTTTCTTTTTTTCCTTTTTTTTTGAGTCGGAGTCTCACTCTGTCACCCAGGCTGGAGTGCAGTGGCATGCTCATGGTCACTGCAGCCTTGACCTGCTGGGCTCAGATGATCCTTCTGCCTCAGCCTTCCAAGTAGCTGGAATCACAGGTGTGTGACACCACGCCTGGCTAATTTTTTGATTTAGTGTAGAGATGAGGATTCACCAGTTGCTCAGGCTGGTCTCAAACCCATGGGCTGAGGCAATCCTCTTGCCTCAGCCTCCCAAAGTGCTGGGATTACAGGCATGAGTCATCACGCCTGGCTATGTGTTAGGTACTTTTCCATGTATCAACAAATTTATTCTTATGTAGTAGTGTGAACTTACAAAGCTGATGCCCAGAGAGATAATTTTGCCCCCAAGTACCCAGCTGGTGCATGGGGAAACTGGGTCCCAATCCAGTTCTACCCCTCTCTCTGGCAAATATCCTCAGGAGAAAATAACAACAGTCCACACTGATGTGGCCCTATGTGCCAGACATTGCTATGTGCCTTGCAAATACATTATTTCACTTAATCCTCTCAATGTCCCCTTAAGGTAGATACTGCTTTTTTTTTTTAGATTAGAAATTATAGTTTATTTAAAAGTAAATTAGAGAGAGAGAGAGAGAGAGAGAGAGGGATGGGGCCAAAGCCAGGAAGCATGGCAACAGCCGTAGCTCAAAGTACACATGGCCACACCAGAATCTAGCAAGGCGATGGCTGGTAGATACTGTTAATAACCCCATTTTGCAGATGAGAAGCCTGAGGTTTAGAATAAGCAATTAAAGTTACAGAGCTGGTGAACGGCAATAGAGTAGAGACCTGGAGAGCCTGGCAGAGTAAAGAAACGCTGGGTATGAGGCACTCAAAATGAAATGGGACCCCTCTGTTTTAAGTGTGTCTTTTCTGATAGTCTGTTCCCCAAGGACAGGGACCTTGTCTTGTTTATCCTGTATTCCCAGCCCGAACACAATGCCTGGAACACAGTGAATGTTTGCTGCAAGAACTACTGGTACCTGATAAATTTGGCTAAGCAAGTGTCTCCAGTGGGGGCCAACTTGGTGAGGATTAAGTGAGACTTATTTGTCTAGGGATTTCCAAGTCCGAAATGTCACGCAACTGGGCTTCAGAAAAGGATCTGTTGGCAGTGGGGATCCCTGCAGGAGGCTTCCAAGGTGACCAGGACCTCGTCAATGGGCAGGCCCAGGGAGAGAGCTCCAGTTCCCCTTGTGAGGTTGAATTCAAACCAAGGTGACAATGGGGGAGAAGGTATGGCACACAGTCCCCACTGTTTTCTTTCACAGGGACATCTCAAGGACATCTCCAAATCCTGGGGGATCAAACACAGTATGGGAGAAGGAAGGAGGTGGGTGGGCAAGTGAGAAGTGAGAAGAATACCACCTGGGCAGCTCATAAAGACGGGAGAGAGGGAGAACGGGGAATTCATGCTTGAAGTAGCAGAGACCTAAGACTCTTCTAGAAACAGATTTGAAAGAATAAACGGGACTAATGCCCCTCCAGGAAAAGATCTAAGGCTTCAGCAAGAGTCTCATTGATTATTCTTCTCTTCCTTCTATAACCCTTGAGGAAGGCTACCAAAGGGCAGAGAACAGAAACAGCCACCGAGTTCCTGGGCCAAGTCCAGGCTTCCTGGATTGCATTCAGAGAGCCGCAGCCTTTCTCTACCTCTTGCAACAGCTCTTAGTGTCTTTATGTGAGCTGCTTATTAACCAGAGGATATCAGGACACTGGGAGGCGAGAGCTGGTGCTGGCTGCCAGTGAATATAATTCAGAAATGCGGAGGGAGGCAAAGCTGAAGTGTGCAGCCAGTGTGACAGAGGTGGCCTGCAGAATGGAACCAGACTCTGGGCACCATGCTGGAGCATCAGACTGGAGGGTCCTGTGGCCTGCAGGAGCAGCCAAGAGTGTCAGGGTCCACGACCAGCACTATAGGCCCATCGAAGAGTTCCACCCCAGGACGAGCGCGTGACGAATGGGTCTGAAGGCATCGGGAGGCAACCTAACTGGGTAGGGACAAGGCATGGGGCTGACACGCCCCTCTCAGAGCCACAAATGGAGGGAGCCCTTTTCATTCTGTAGAAACTTCTCCAAAGAGACTACTTTTCCTGAAAAGGCCCCAAATAAATACTCAAATCCCAGGCATCTTCTTCCCTTTCTTCCATAAACTGCTGACAGCCCCACTGTACAGAGTGTTGATGGATTTTACCTGCCAGCGGACACTTGGGGTCCAGCCAAGGAAGCAGAGCACCCACGGGCCCTGAGGTGGTTCTTGACACTGGCCACGGAGTGGCTTCCTGCAGTGTCTAAAGAAACATGGATTAGCCCGGCTTCAGCTGGGCTGTGGTGTTACATGTCTTAGGTTTCAACTGGGTACCAGCTGCACCGAGGGGAAATGGTTGGGGATGTTCTCCCATTTGGCTTATTTCCACAGGGAGGATGGCTAAAGGAAGAGAGAGCTTAGAGCTGCTATGCTGGTACTGATGCCTTAAAAATAATGATATAAACACAGCCACAGAAGTCAGCCTGTGGAGTTCTTGATGGGGACCAGAAAAGAAATGTCCCGACTTACCCTTCAGCGCCCGCTCTGCAAACAGGAGTGACCCAGCCCTCATCTATCACCTCAGAAGCTAAACAACTTCCTCAGATGGCCCCATGGAATATAAATCAAGAGGGCCCTAGCTTCTAAGAAACCTGTACACAACTATGGCTGTTAGAAATACTTGTCTTCGTATTCTTTCTTCCCCTCCCTTTAGAATAGGGTGCTGGCAAGTCATAACTGCAGATGAATTTAGCAGATCACCTTACGTATGTCACTCACCTCCTCTGAGCCTTGGTCCTCATCTATAAATGGAGACACTGTTCTATCTGCCTCATGGGTCTGAGGTGGAAAGCAGACAATCCATGGAGAGAGCTTCGTGTAGTACCTCACTGAATGTTAGCTGCTATCATCATTTCAGGGGCTGAAGACCACTCACAGGTACAAAGAAGGAAAAATAACATCTCTTTTGATACTCATCCCAAACAAGAAGCGGGCCAGAGTCTCAGCGATTCATAATGTCCAAGCCTTCTTTCTCCGGCTTTCTCTCATGCCAAGTCTGTGCCAGGCCTGGTACACTTGGCAACCTCAGCGGCCTCCAACTTGTTTGAATTCTCACAGAGTCCCAATGGGTACTTAGAACTGCTGGAGCAGAGACAAATTCAAACACACTGGGGTGGCACTGAAAAATAGCATAAGAAATAATTGGCCAAGTGCGGTGGCTCAATCCTGTAATCCCAGCACTTTGGGAGGCCAAGGTGAGGGGATTGCCTGAGCCCACGGGTTTGAGAACAGCCTGGGCAACTTGGCGAGACCTCATCTCTACAATAGATTAAAAAAATTAGCTGGGCTTTGAAGCACGCCTGTAGTTCCGGCTACTTGGAAGGCTGAGGCGGAAAGATCACCTGTCATCTGAGCCCAGCAGGTTGACACTGGGGTGGCCGTGAGTGTGCCACTGCAGTCTAGCCTGGACGAGACTCCAACTCAAAAAAAAAAAAAAGAAAGAAAGAATCACAAAAAATTTTTCAGATTCTAAGGATGCCTGAAGAGCTATGGTTTATATACAGAGCCCTACTTTTCCAGACAGGCAGGGGAGCTAGGTTAAAAACTCCCTCCTTGCATACATACTTCCATGATAGCATCATAATATGCATCACAAACACATCAGCTTCCCACTAAACAGGTACAGACATGACAGCTTTTCTCTTTTCAAGTGATTGAGTGCCAAAGCTTTCCCGGCCTGGAAATCGGATCTGGGGTAATGGGTGACCCAGCAGGCACAGAGATGATAGATTCCTGCCTCATGTAGCAATGCTAGGACAACCTGGGGCAGCTGGCGAGGCAGGCGGGCACAGGCAGAATGGGAGAGGCAGCAGTCGTAAGTATACTGACCTTTGTCCCTGTTTGCTCTGGGAGAGAGCAGGCCCTGCCAATGCTGCCGTCCTCTTGCAGCCTCTGCCTGGGGCTCCTGGCTAGCTACATGTGTCCAGAGACCCGAGGCAACCGGAGGCCACCTGACCCTGGGGGGTGGCAAGCAGAGACCTCTCAGGCAGTCAGAGGGTGCTTGGGAGTCTGGGCCATTACACAGCAGGCGTGGGGCTTAGACTTACAGGCTGTGTGCTCTCCTGCCCGCTGAGGAAATCTCTCCCTCCTGGCCCTTACCCAGCTAAAGGCTTATCATTAACTAGCCATCTAGAAAACCATTACCTACCCTGGGGCGCTCCTTCATTCAAACCGCTAAGGGGTCGGAGGGAAAATGGAACAGGACAACCACCTGACCCAGAGCTAAGCCAGGCTGCCTTCTTTCTCCTCTCCTTCAAGCCTTTGTCCTCTGGACGGGGAAGCAATCCTTTTTTAGCTTTGCTCACTGCCAAGTAAGTGGTTGTCTTGAGAAACCTGTATGTTCTCTCTTCTGGCAAGTCTGCCCAGTTCTTTGGTTCTCCAGGTTGGGCACAAAAAGGGTGAGAGAGACACACGTCTGGTGGGGAGGTGGGGGCACTCTGGCTCTTTTGTAGTAAACCTCCCTGCTTGTTTTTGTTTTTAATTTTCTTTCTTAATTTTCCTGAATGACGCTGCCCGGGCTTGAAGGTTGAGCTTGGAAAGCAGCTTTTCCTGAAAAAATCTGAAGGTGTTCTCTTTTCCTAGGAAGCTGAGCCCTGGTTCCCTGTCCTCTTCACCTTATGGAGGGCACCACCTCTGCCAATTCCCTCCCAGCTGGCAGGATAGCTTGCAAAGGTCAGAGAATAGCATCCTTCCCTTTCACAAATAAACAAATCCAATCCATGTGCTGGAGGACTTAGGGTATATTAATAGCCAGATATTTTGTTTTCCTATTCTGGTGCTTATCCCCTTCCACTAGTATGAAAGATAAGAGAACACAAAATGTTCTCCACCAGCCACCCTTCTCCCCTCCCCCAGGGAGAGGCAAGCCGGGGGCGTGAGCTATTCTGTTTAAAGCCATCACTGATGTACGAACTCTGAGAAAATAGACTTAAAAGTTTATATTCAGTCTCTCTTGGCTACTGTTGCTGCTCAGCAAAGAAACTCTATATTGTTTAAACCCTCCAGGCAAACGGGTTGCAAGGCAACCTTCAAACAATAGAAAATACCCCAAACTAAAAATAAAGGCATCGAGAGATGGAAAGCATGGTGGCGCTTTGGTGAAGTGATTCCCGAATTGGGACAAAGGAGAAGGTGGTCAGTTAGGCTGCTCTTATGCCACATTGGCTCATTTCTCTGCTTTCTAATCAATTGGATTTCCTAATCAATTGGATTTCTTATACTCTGGACACATTGGGTCTCTCTTCTTTTTGTTCTTGGACTCTTAGTCCTTTCAGTGGTCATCAACCCCTCTGGGGGGAAAGTGTCCAAAGACCTGTAATGTTGGGCTGCCTCTTATCCTAAAGGAAAGTTCCAAAGACTAACAAATGTACTGGCTCCCAGCTGACGATGACTGGCACTCCTATTCCTGAGAAATCCTTAGAAACCCAAGAAAGGACAGGGCTGTCTGTGGCCCAACTTGATCATAAGGTCCTTACGGGAGGTTGAACGTTAGGGAAGAGATGTGATGATGAAAACAGGTTGGATTGATGCTCTTTAAAGACGGAGGAAGAGGCTACAAGCAGCCGGCCTCTAGAAGCTGGAAAAGACAAGGAGATGGATCCTCCCCTAGATCCTCCAGAAGGCACACGGCCAGACCAACACCTTGATTTTGGCGTTGAAAGACCACTTCAGACTTCTGACCTCCAGAAATGTCAGATAATACATTTGTGTTATTTTTAAACCACCAAGTTTGTGGTAATTTGTTACAATAGGAGACTGCTACAATAAAAAGGAGAATCTGAGGAGGTTTCAGAAGGACAGGAAACCTACAGTAGGCTCTTGGGCACTCAGTACTCTAGCACTCTAGGCCGATTACTGTACTGGAAAGCCAAAAGCTACCCTCTGCCCTCTGACCTCCCGATGTACTGCACCACAGACAGCAGACAAGCCAGGGCCACTGAACCAGCTGGGCTGGCTTGCTATCAAATATCATGGCTTCCTTTAAACCACTGGTCCCCAACCTTTTTGGCATCAGGGACCAATTTCTTTTCTTTTCTTTTTTTTTTGGAGTTGGAGTCTCACTCTGTTGCCCAGACTGGAGTGCACCAGACCTGCCACCGCAGCCTCGACCTGCTGAGCTCTGGCAATCCTTCCGCCTCAGCCTTCCAAGAAGCTGGAACTACAGGCGTGCGCTACCACGCCCGGC
>NW_007258242.1:169429-174096 GCF_000164805.1 Carlito syrichta | reverse complement strand
TCATCTATATTTGTAGCTGCTCCCCAGTGCTAGCATCACTGCCTCAGCCCCACTTCTGATCATCAGGCATTAGATTCTCATAAGGAGTTTGCCACCTAGATCCCTTGTCTGTGCAGTTCACAATAGGGTTCGTGCACATATGAGAATCTAATGCCACCACTGATCTGACAGGAAATGGAGCTCAGGCAGAAATGCAAGCAATGGGGAGCAGCTGTAAATACAGACGAAGCTTCGCTCGCTTGCCCACAGCTCATCTCCTGTTGTGTGGCCCAGTTTCTAACAGGCCACAAACTGGTCTGTGGCCTGGGGGTTTGGGAAACCTGCTTTATTATTTTATTTTTTGAGTTGAAGTCCTCACCCTGTCGCCCAGGCTGGAGTGCAGTGGAACGCTCATGGCCACCGCAACCTTGACCTGCAGGGCTCAGATGATCCTTCAGCCTCAGCCTTCCAAGTAGCTGGAACTACAGGCATGCACCACCACGTCCAGCTCATTTTAGAGTTTTATTGTAGAGTTTTATTGTAGAGAGTTTTATTGTAGAGATGAGGTCTTACCAAGTTGCCCAGGCTGGTCTTAAAGCCGTGGGCTCAGGCAATCCTCCCATCTCGGCCTCTCAAAGTGCTGGGACTATAGGCATGAGCCACTGGGCCCGTCTGGACCCCTGCTTTAAACAATCAAACACAAATCCATAAAAAAGGCTTTTTCTTCTTTTTCTCATGAATAGGGCAGGCCAATCAATGTATTATCAAGTAGGCAGATTTGAGTAGCTGGGACATTATTTTCTCCTATAACCTGTGGCCTACCTCAATCAGTGTCATTCAAAGAGAGATAAGACTCTAAAGAAAAGATAGGAGAAAGAAAAATTAATCCTCTCCATCTCCTACTCTAGGTTGCTGGCCAGAAATTACTGAACATTCTCTTGGACTTCTCTGCAAGGAAGCACTTAAAAGACTTGAAGGCTCTCGTGTGAGCAGGTTTGCTTCCTCTTAGTCTATTCTCAGATAAAATGTCTTCTAAGGACTCACATAAGAGCGTCTAGGAAACCCTAACTACCTCAAGCAAACAGAGAGAGAGAGAGAGAGAGAGAGAGAGAGAGAGAGAGAGAGAGAGAGAGAGAAGAAAACACAGGATTTCTCCAGTCCCTTGCTTCCTAGACGCATAAGCACTTGAAGGCAGGAATTTACTCTGTTCTCATGACATTTCTAGGAAACAAGAACCATCAGTCCTATTTTATCATTTGGGATACTGAATTACAGAGAGGACAAGCAACATGGACATAGTCACACAGCAAGTCAGAGTGATTCATCCAAAGCAGAATGTCGCTTTCCTGACTCCTAGACTGGCATTGCCTTCTGTGTTTTCATGGTTAGTCTCAGTCTCTGGCTTACCAGGTCAATAGGGTGTGGTCTCTGGGTAGGTGGTCTCAGTGGAACGCAGAGATATTAAACCATTAGACCTGTCATCACAGAGCAAACTGTTGATGTCCCAGTGGAAAGACTTTCCAGACAAGACTTTCCAGACCAGAGCTTTGAATTGCTGTGTGTGTGTGTGTGTGTGTGTGTGTGTGTGTGTGTGTGTGTGTGTGTGTGTGTGTGTGTGTGAGAGAGAGGAGAGAGAGAGAGAGAGAGAGAGAGAGAGAGAGAGAGAGAGAGAGTTTGGAAGGTAATCAGGGGAGGACAGAAGGTGCTAAACATTGCCAAGTCAGGGTATTTGCAGTAAATCTACTTAGAGGTCTCATTTTTTTCTAGCATCAATATAAATCTTTTTCTAGTTTCTCTCTCATTCATCTGCCCTGTCCCTCCCTTAACATTCTTCTGAGAGAGTCTGGAACATACCTTTAGGAGCAAAGTTAATAGATTCTCCAAACTCACTCACTGCCAGGGGAGCAAAGTGACTTATCCCAAAGAGCTGCTGAACTGCCAGGACCAGAACTCTCAGGGCTCACAGCTCTGCACGAATGCCAGCAGCTCTGCTCACTGTCTGCCATCTCTGTTGCCCTTTCACACAGAGGGGACTCTGCAGAGTCACCCTTATTTCTTACCACCCAACTTTTGTGACTCTTAAAGACTATGAAAGTGCCTCTGTTTTCTTTAAGGTATAATGAGAAGGGAATGGAAAGATTTGATTTCAAAAGATATTGCGGAGTCTTGGGTTTAAAAGTGTAACCGACTCCTAATGAGGTTGTTGTGTAAACGTGAATATTAGAAATTAAGCTGACATTGGTGCCTCCCTAAGGGCACAGGGTAGGCAGAGGTGCCCTGAGGACCTGCATTCTATCAGGCAAGGCAGAAACAGCATCTGACAAAGGCAAATTCAACGGCCTTCAAAATTTGAATGGAGAAAGGAGACAAAACAACACCATGGTGGTGGTGGTGGGGGAGGGTTTTCCAAAGATGCCAAGACAAGATGAAGGACCGATGGGATGTAGCGTTTGGAAAGACGGGGCTAATGCTTTTTTTTTTTGAGTTGGGGTCTCACTCTTGTCACCTAGGCTGAAGTGCAGTGACACACTCATGGTTACCGCAGCCTTGACCTCCTGGGCTCAGGTAATCCTTTCATCTCAGCCTCCCAAGTAGCTGGAATCACAGGCGAGAACCACCTTGCCCAGCTAATTTTTTGATTTATTGTAGAGGTGGGGTCTTGCCAAGTTGCCCAGGCTCGTCTTGAATCCCTAGGCTCAGGCAATCCTCTTGCCTCTGCCTCCCAAAGTGCTGGGAATATAGGCGTGCACCACCACGCCTGGCATCCCACATCTTCATAATAAAATAAAGTTAAACAACAATAACAACAGCAAAACCCTTATGAGTCTGCAGCCACTTTCCAGGCTCCCTATAAGATGAAGCCGGGTTCGGTTTCTGATTAAGCCGGGCTCGGTGGCTCAGCCTGTAATCTCGTGCTTTGGGAGGCTGAGGTGAGTGGATTGCCTGAGTCCGCGGGTTCGAGACCCGCCTGGGCAACTTGGCGAGACCTCATCTCTACAATAAATCAAAAAATTAGCTGGGCATGGTAGCGTGTGCCTGTAGTTCCAGCAGCTTGGAAGGCTGAGACAGAAGAATCGCCAGAGCCCAGCAGGTCGAGGCTGTTGTGGCCAGGAACATGCCACTGCACTCCAGTCTGGGTGACAGAGTGAGACTCCAACTCAAAAAAAAAAAAAAAGAAAAGAAAAGAAAATGAAAAGGCAACTCACAGAATAGGAGAAAATGCTTGAAATCATGTTCAATAAGGGACTTGTATACAGAGAATATAAATAATTCTTACGACTCAACAATCAAAAGATAAATAACTCAATTTAAAAAGTGGTAAAGGAGTTGAATTGACATTTCTCCAAAAAAGATATGCAAGTGGCCAGTAAACAAATGAAAATCAGCCATCAGGGAAATGCAATTAAAACCACAATGAGATACTACTATTAGCATTAGTATTAGGTTAGGTGTAAAAACAAATATGGACAATAACAAGTATTGGTGATGATGTGGGGAAATTGGAACCTTAATAACTTTGCTGGTGGGAATATAAAATGGTACAATCGCTTTGAAAAAGTTCTGTAGCTCCTTAAAAAGTTAAACATGTTGTTACTATACAACCCAGTAATTCCACTCCTAGTTATATACCCAAGAGAACTGAAAACATGTCCATACAAAAACTTGCATGAGTGTTCATAGCAACATTGCGTATAATAGTCAAAAAGAAGAAAGCACTCAAATGTCTGTCAACTGGTGAACGGAAAAACAAAATGTGGTACATCTATGCAATGGAATATTATTCAGTCATTGAAAGAAAGGAAGTAGGAGGGAAACTCTGACATGTCCTACAACATGGATGATATGAATGACAAGATTCTTGAGGACATTATACTAAGTGAAATAAGCTAGTCACAAAAAAGAGAAATACCGCATGATTCCACTTATATGAGGTAACTTGAGTAGTCAAAAATCATAGAGACAGAAAGGAGAATGATAGCTGCCATGGAGTGGGGGGAAGAGTAATTGAGAGTTGTTTAATGGGAAGACTTTCTGCTTTGCAAGATGAAAAACTTTTGGAGATTTGTTGTATAACAATGTGCATATAGCTAACATTACTGTACTTCACACTTAAAAATGTTTAAAACAGCCGGGCTCGGTGGCTCAGCTTGTAATCCCGTGCCTTTGGGAAGCTGAGGTGAGTGGATTGCCTGAGCCCGCGGGTTCGAGACCCACCTGGGCAGCGAGACCTCATCTCTACAATAAATCAAAAAATCAGCCGGGCGTGGTAGCGCATGCCTGTGATTCCAACTACTTGGAAGGCTGAGGCAGAAGGATCGCTGGAGCCCAGCAGGTCGAGGCTGCGGGGGGCTGGGAGCGGCCACTGCACTCCAGTCTGGGCGACAGAGTGAGACTCCAACTCAAAAAAAAAAAAAAAAAAGTTTAAAAGATACATTTTTCTGTTCTGTTTTTTACCACAATTTGAATTTTTAAAAAATTTTCTTAGCCCGGCTCAGTGGCTCAGCCTGTAATCCTAGCACTTTGGGAGGCTGAGGTGAGTGGATTGCCTGAGCCCGTGGGTTCGAGACCCACCTGGGCAACTTTGTAAGACCTCATCTCTACAATAAATAAAAAATTAGCCGGGTGTAGTAGCGCATGCCTGTAATTCCAGCTACTCGGAAGGCTGAGGCGGAAGGATCGCCGGAGCC
>NW_007258242.1:168607-169292 GCF_000164805.1 Carlito syrichta | reverse complement strand
TAATCAAAATTTCATTTTTATTCTGCTATTATGGCATTACTGACACGGAAAAAATTTTCATATTTCATAAAGAAACTTGCTGGCTGTGTTTACTTTTATTTTTTAACTTCTGCTGGAGTAATGAAAAGAGACCACTAGGTTTAATTTTGTGATTATTTTTAATTCCTGATTCTAGTCTGATCATGCCTTTTTTTTTTTTATGACATCCAATGACCTCTGAACTTTTTATTGACTTCCTGCTTCCCTGAAGGACGCCCTGTTCCTGCCGCCTCAACGCCTCAGAACTTTGGTGTCATTGGTCTCAGACACCAATTTGCTGTCCACTCTCTTGCGGGTGGTCTTTTGGATGGTCTGGATGGAGCTGCTGCTGTCCAGGCCATCACTGAGACTGAAGTCCTCTCCGTCTTCTAGTAGGCGGCGGTAGGTGGCTATCTCAGCCTCCAGCTTGACCTTGATGTTCAGTAGGGACTCCTCCTCCTGGGCCTGGCGCTGGCCCTCTGTCCGGGTCTGTGCCAGCTCAGACTCCAGGTGCAGCAGGGTGCCATTGAGCTGCTCCATCTGCATGGCGTAGCGGGTCTCCACTTCTCTCAGGCTGTTCTCCAAGCTGGCCTTCAGGTTTCTCATGGAGTCAAGGTCAATCTCCAAGGACTGCGCTGTACGTTTCAGCTCCGTGAGCGTCATCTCG
>NW_007258242.1:158585-168243 GCF_000164805.1 Carlito syrichta | reverse complement strand
CCCAGTCTCTGACCTGGGGTCCCTTCTTCTCCAGGTGTTCCCGGATTTTGCTCTCCAGCCTCCGGTTCTCGGTCTCCAGGCTCCTCACCCTCTCCAGGTAGGAGGCCAGGCCGTCGTTCAGCTCTTGCATGGTCTCCTTCTCGCTCTGGATGCCCCCCAGACTCCCGGCCGTCCCCGTGGCCAGGCCCCCGGACCCCCAGCTGCCCCGGAAACTGGTGGAGCGGGACACAGAGATCCGGGAGCCCGAGCTGCCGGCGCCTGCATAGACGCTGGCCGCGCTGCTGGTGGGCCGCAGGCTGGGTGGCGGGATGGAGCCCAGGGACCGGTAGTTGGAGGAGTAGGTGGTGGAGCGAGTGGTGAAGCTCATGGTGGCGGCGGAGGAGAGCCAGACGGTAGAACTCACGTTCAGCCTTTTTTTTTTTTTTTAAGTTGTCTCACTCTGTCACCCAGGCTGGAGGGCAGTGGCACACTCATAGCCACCGCAGCCTCAACCTGCTGTACTCAGGCGATCCTTCTGCCTCAGCTTCCATGTAGCTGGAACTACTGGCAAGTGCCACTACGCCTGGTTAATTTTTCTTGATTTATTGTAGAGATGAGGTCTATGGCCAAGTTGCCCAGGCTGGTCTCAAAACTGTGGGCTCAGGC
The DNA here is from genome assembly GCF_000164805.1 of Carlito syrichta. NCBI lineage: Eukaryota > Metazoa > Chordata > Mammalia > Primates > Tarsiidae > Carlito > Carlito syrichta. The sequence continues at coordinate 167,598 of NW_007258242.1, read as the reverse complement.
AATCCTCTCAGCTCGGCCTCACAAAGTGCTGCAATCATAGGTGTGAGACACAGCACCAACCCTGATCACACAATTCTTTTGATTACAAGCAGAAAAAGGGAAAGTTTGTTGTGCCTATTATTTTTATGGTTTATATTAAAGAGGATTGAGAAATATCTCTACTTGTATCATGTTTTTATAAATACTTCTTTTTAAACAAATTTGAATTTTGGGGATTGGGAAACTTAGGTAAGGCATCTTCTCTAAGGTCTATAAGCTGATGCTATTTTATATTTCAATTGCATTCTTTTTATTTTATTTTATTTTATTTTTTGAGTTGGAGTCTCACTCTGTTGCCCAGACTGGAGTGCAGTGGCCTGCTGGGCTCTGGTGATCCTTCCGCCTCAGCCTTCTGAGTAGCCAGAATTACAGGCACGCGCTGCCACGCATGGCTGATTTTTTGATTTATTGGAGAGATGAGGTCGCGCTGCCCAGGCGGGTCTCGAACCCACGGGCTCGGGCAATCCACTCACCTCAGCCTCCCAAAGGCGTGGGATTACAGGCTGAACCACCGAGCCCGGCTTCAAATGCATTCTTATTTTTACTGGTTTTATAGTACACTAGCTTCCTCTTTGAGCAATTTAAAAGGTCTAAAATCTATCTTGAGTAATAAACAAAATCTTGATAGATTTTTAAAATTTCATCACTTCAAAATGTAACCACTGTTTAAAACTCTCTAACAGTTTGACGTAAGATATACTAAAAAGAACAGATGTTCGTTGCAATCATGTGCAAAAAGTCAACTTAGAATAGCTACTATTTCATATATGTATCATGTAATTTCCTGAGTCATCATCTCATTGCTTTTAAACAATAATCATACAGATGCATATCTAGGTGTCTTCACAGAGTGAGATTCCAATTAAAAAAAAAATGTAACATCCATTTTCTTTCTTTCTTTTTTTTGAGTTAGAGCCTCACTCTGTCGCCCAGGTTAGAGTGCAGTGGCACACTCATGGCCACCGCAGCCTCGACCTACTGAGCTCAGGTGACTCTTCCACCTCAGTCTTCCAAGTAGCTGGAAATACAGGCACACACACCACCACGCTCGGCTAATTTTTTTTTAAATTTATTGTAGAGATGAGGTCTTGCCAAGTTGCCCAGGCTGATCTCGAACCCGTGGACTCAGGTACTCTTCTCATCTCAGTCTTCCAAAGTGCTGGGATAACAGGCGTGAGCCACCTCGGCTGGCTCCTACATCCATTTTCTATAGATTTAATTCTAAGCCTGTTGTTATTCTAGTATTAGATGTACATTTTTTTTTTTTTTTTTTTAGTCAGAGCCTCACTGTCACCCAGACTGGAGTGCAGTGGCACACTTAGCCACCACAGTCTCAACCAGATGGGCTCAGGTGATCCTTCTGCCTCAGTCTTCCAAGTAGCTGGAACTATAGGCATGTGTCACCATGCCCAACTAATTTTTTGACTTACTGTAGAGATTACTAGGTCTCACCAAGTTGTGAAGGCTGGTCTCAAATCCTGGGCTCAGGCAATCCTCTCGCCTCAATCTTCCAAAGTGCTGGGATTACAGGCATGAACCACTATGACCAGCTCTCTCTCTCTTTTTTTAAGTCAGGGTCTCACTCAGTTGCCCAGACTGGCATGCAGTGGCATGATCAGAGCTCACCACAGCTTCCACCTTCTGGGTTCAAGTGATCTTCCTGTCTTAGCCTCCCAAGTAGGTGGTGCTACAGGTGCACGCCACCACATTTGACTATTTCTTCTATTTTTTTGTAGAGATGAGGTCTTGCTAATTTGCCCAGGCTGGTCTCTAACTCCTGGGCTCAAGTGATCTTCCCATCTTTGCCTCCCAAAGTGCTGAGATTACAGGTGTGAGTCACCAGCCTGATTTATGTACTCTGGAATACTGAGAAAGAGGAAGTAACTAAGATGTCAAAGTCTCCAGTACTTACTGTGAGTATCAACTTTTTTTCTGTAATCAAGATCCCTTAAATTGTTCTTTAATAGACAATATCACTGGCTGCCTTTTTGTATAAGAGGTAAAAAATACAGAGTACACTATAGAGGCTGGGAATGATTATTTGTAATTATGAAGATACATTATATTTACTTTATTATCTGGCTAGTTGGAAAGTGACTACTTGGGCAGTTGTTATACTCAGACCTCTTTGACTGGGGCTTGAATGGGAAATGTATTTTTAGCTCTGTAAAAATGATGAGGAGACAATCTGCTTGGAGAGGGCGTCCAGGCTCACCCACCACCTTCATGCATTGCCTGATTCCATCCTTTCAAGAATTCTTTGCTGTCAGAGAAAGAAACTGAGGTCCAAAGCAATTAAATGATTTATTCAAGGCCATATTTTTTCACTTTCATTCATTCATTATTCATTTAACTAGTATTTATTGATTGGTTTGCCTCTCTGCCTAAATAGGCACAGAGAATACAACTGTGAACAGAAACCAATCCTGCAGTCCATGTTCTTACAGTTCAAAAGGAGAATCAGATAAGGAAACATATGGGGTGTGTGTCTTTGATTGGCTGACCCTATGTATTAATCACTTCACTGTTCCTAGGTGCTCACCATACCTTCTTGCACGTTCTTGTCCTGGCTCACTAATCTCACCTCCTGTGTATAATTACATATATAAACACACACACACACACATATATACACATACATAAACATATATAAGTAAATATACTTAAACATATATTTAAGAACATGTGTGTGCTCCTTTTTTAAGGTACAGGATTTGTCTATCTTCCATGCCATTAAGGGATCAAAGAGCTCCATCTCCACTGAGACTTATTGGCTCCTAAAAATCTCATCCAGAGCCGGGCTCGGTGGCTCAGCCTGTAATCCCGCGCCTTTGGGAGGCTGAGGTGAGTGAATTGCCTGAGCCTGCGGGTTCGAGACCCGCTTGGGCAGCGAGACCTCATCTCTACAATAAATCAAAAAATCAGCCGGGCATTGTAGCGCACGCCTGTAATTCCGGCTACTTGGAAGGCTGAGGCGGGAGGATCGCTGGAGCCCAGCAGGTCGAGGCTGCGGTGGCCGGGAGCGGCCACTGCACTCCAGTCTGTGTGACAGAGTGAGACTCCAACTCAAAAAAAAAAAAAAAATCTCATCCAGTTTGAGACTTGGTAGTGACAGGACAGTGTCAAGGGAAGAATGTTAATGATTTTTCCACTAGCTGATCCCAAAAACTTGGCAGAGGCAAGCTCAGTTCACCGAATATTTATATAGCACCTTGATTAAAAGAGCTCAAAGAATCTAAATTATAACCTCATTTTGTAAACTGTATATTTTAAACAAAAAAAGCTCCTTTACCAACCTTCATTATTTGTTAAAAATGATCACTTTTGACCTGAGAAGTGAAAAAATAATAATCACAAGATAAATTTCACAGAAAGAAGACTAGAAGTAAAATTGTAAATAGTGATTATCTCTGGGTGAGACTACAGGTGATTTTAACAAACTTCTGTATCATTAAAATTTTCTATAATAATCATTATAGACTTTCTTTCCTTTTCTCTCTTTCTTTCTTTCTGAGTTAGGGTTTCACTCTGTTGCCCAGGCTGGAGTGCAGTGGCACGAGCATGGCTCACCGCAGCCTTGATCTCCTGGGCTCAGGTGATCCTTCTGCTTCAGCCTCCTGAGTAGCTGGGACTACAAGTGCATGCTACCATGCTTAGCTAATTCTTTTTTTTTTTTTTTTTTGGTAGAGAAAAGGTCTCATTTTGTTGCCCAGGCTAGTCTCATTCCTGGGCTCAAGGGATCCTCCCGGCTCAGCCTCACAAAGTCCTGGATTACAGGCATGAGCCATGATGCCTAGCCTAGACTTATTTTTCAATTAGAGAAAAATGTTACATAAGAAATTAAAAACGGGCCTCAAAAACTCAACCTCACTCATAATTTTAAAAATATAAATAAAAATAATTCTTTAAGCCTATCATATTGGCAAGGCTATTATAAAGCTAGTATGCCAAGGGGACAGCAAATCAGGTGTTGTCATACCTAACCAATGGGAGTACAAATTGGTACCAGCTTTTTGGAGGGCAATTTGGCAATATCTTTTAACATTTTGAGTGCATACACTTCCGAACCCAACAATTCTACTTATAAATTTCTTCTTCTTAGAGATACTTGCATAAGGGTGCAAAGATATATGTAGAAGAATGTTCAATGAGGAACTTGTTTTAAATTGTGCTATATCCATATAATGGAATACTCTGCAACTATTAGAACAACTTTATATATAATATGATTAGAATTTACAGTTTAATTCAAAAAACAAGTTGTAGAGTAGTGAATACAACCCCTTTTGTATACAACTTTAAAAAAGATATAAATGCATATGTGTATTTATGTATATAATTACAGCATTTGGAAGAAGATTTCAAAATCGAATTATGGAAATACCTCTAAGATGTGAAAAGACTAGGGTAGGTGAGGGCTTTTTATTTTTAATCTAATGTTCTTTTACTTTTTTTTTTTTGGGTCAGAGTCTCTGTCGCCCAGGCTGGAGGGCAGTGGCACATTCACAGCCACCTCAGCGTTGTCCTGCTGGGCTCCGGCAATCCTTCCACCTCAGCCTTCCAAGTAGCTGGAACTATAGGTGCGCGCTACCATGCCCGGCTGATTTTTTGATTTATTGTAGAGATGAGGTCTCACCATGTTGCCCAGGCTGGTCTCAAGCTCATAGGCTCAGACAGTCCTCTCGCCTCTGCCTCCCAAAGTGCTGGGATTACAGGTTTGAGCAACCACGCCCAGCCAGAGTAGCCTTATTGGAACATAATTTAAATATAATTATCTATTTAAATTGGTTTTTTGTGTATTCACACGTTCAGTCGTTTTTGGTCTATACAGAGTTGTATAATATACCTGAAGCAAGTATTTGTTTTTAAATAAGAAATATTTTTGAAAGATGCTCTAAAAGTTAACTTACTCCTGGCAAGAGAATGTGAGAGAGGATCAGAAAAAGTTTGAATAGTAAGGTAATAGCACCCATAAATAGAGAGGAAAAAATATACGAGCACACAAAAAAGAGAGACATCTTTTTTGTCACAAGACAAAAAAAAAAAAGATTTAAAAAATAAATTTAATCAGGAGCATATTATATCTGTCTCCATTATATAAACACATCTGGATTCTGTAACAAAAAGATCAAAGTAAGATATTTGGGCATGATAAGAAAAAGAAACCCTTGATTTGATGGGACTGCAAATACAGTATTTAGATAAACTAGATTCTATATAAATCTGCAGACAGCTGGATATGAATTCCATCTATGGAAGGCACATAAAGGGTTTGGAGAATCATGTTATTCTGTAATTGCTAGAAACTGTAATTGCTAACTCTCCTGGGTTAGAAGGTTGTCAGGGAGGTTCTTACTCACAAGCAATGAATACTTACCTGATCAATAATGCTGATTTGGTTAAGAGGATTTGAAAATATAAGGAAAGCTGGATAGAGAGAAAATGGCTCCTGAAACATACTGACAAACTTAATAAGCACAAAACATGCAGGAATATTCTGACCCTTTGGCTCAAAGTTTTGTATATGTTTTTAGAAGAAGGATGAGAAAATTTACTTTTGAAAACAAACAATGTTTTATAAAAACATTCAGCAAAACTCACATTTAATCTTGCTATTACTTAAAATAAAATTATCTTTTCTCTAAGACATTTTCCTCATTAAAACTGTCCTTGAGCACTACAGATCTCAGGAACATTGTGTAGCTGGAAGAGTTTCTGACACCAGGGAAAGCAAATCTTACTTTTTCTGCTTATCCCGAAAAATCAATTAGCTTGGGTAGTACAAAATATTATTTACTTGATTAGGGCAGTGTGGTGACTTTAGCAATTGCTCTAGTTCAACATCACTACAATAATGGAAATGTACACAGGATAGCCACACCTATGCAAAACCTGTTTTTATAAAGGAGTAAATGTCAGATTAAAAATAAAAGTTGCCAGCTTTTGAGTTAGGACACTGCAAAGTAATGCTGGTGGAATAATTTATAAAAATTAAAAATGTAAGATCAGTCTGTTACCTGATGGGACAGGTCATCTTGAAAAGTACCTTAAGTGGTAATAGTTTAAAAATCTGTTTACTCTCTGTTCAAAATTACTCACCTGTGGCTAACAATTGGTGTAATATTTGATTTCAAATCAAGCAACAAGGACTTGTCAAGGATAAGCTGTCCTGTAAAGTATAATATGGTGTGTTTATCTATTTCCATATGTGTGTGCTTGTATGTACATGTGTGCAACACAGCATTTTATCGGGAATGTATTGCACATGCTGGAGATTGTTGCTAACAACATAATAATCTCTACAAATGCTCTGATTGTCTATAATATCTTAGGAAACCATATGAAGATGGAAAATATCCCTGGTAATAGGCTATGTAGGACAATAATCAGACTATAATTCTATTCATTTGCTTAAAAGTAAAACTGCCTTATCAAAAAGTTACCTAAGTCTTCTGTGATTGTGACAACAAATTTAAAATGGAACTGCTTAAACCTCCAAAATATGCAAAATGGTAACGGCAAGGATGTCACTTCAATGATAGTTAAAACATCCATCCCATGGGCTAAATGTAGATACAATTGGGAGCTATCTTTGGCATTCATGCTTGAAGTTAGACTAGCAGGACTTCTACTGTCATCTGGACAGGTGGCCATAACCTTAGAAGGGGATGTCAGGGCCTCCAAGGTCTTCTTTTAGATCTTACATCAAGCTACAATGAACCCTGGCTTCAAATGAAATTTTGAATGCCAGAAAGCAAAGGTGAAGAGTTAACTGCTGGTTGTTTTTTATTTCTTAGATGCTAAAATATTTTTAAAAGTAAGGATAGCTCAATTTAGATGACAAAAAGGCACTCTGATGAAAAGCAAATGTGTTCCCAAATGTATTTTGAAGTAGATGGTTAGAAAGTTAAGATAGAGTTTGTGGTTAAATATATCATTTCTTTGGAGGCAGAACATATTGCTGGGAGAAAAAGTCCTCTGTCACAGGACTTATGCCATATAGTAACTAAAATGTTTTTCCATTCGTTGAATTTTCAATGTTGGGGAATATTATTATTCAGTAGACTCAAAGAGAAGTCCTAAATTGGAAAAGCAGCTGAGTCCAAGGTCATCTCTCTTGTTTCCAAATATATCTTGAAACAAATGCAAGAAGGGCACTTTGCTGAGTGTTATCTGGACATATATAGTTTCAATCAAATTCTTCAAGAAGTGTCAGAATAAAAGTTGAACATTTGTTTGACACTGCCAAGTCACTAGCAAGTGGGTCTCTTCAAGGGCTGAGGCTCTCTTTGGTGACTTGGCTATTACTACAATAAACGTTTTTTATCCTACTCTCAAAAAAACCCACCAAAAACAAAACTCTAGCACAGTGAAAGACCAATTTTGAATTTTTCTCACATTTAAAAAAAATATAGGAAATCACATAAACTTATAAAATGCCTTCCAATAAAATATATAACTTGCTTTTTTTTTTTTTGAGATTGAGTCTCACTCTGTTGCCTAGGCTGGAGTACAGTGGCACACTCATGGCCACCGCTGCCTCGACCTGTGGGGCTCAAGCGATCCGTCCATCTCAGCCTTCCAAGTAGCTGGAACTACAGGCGTGCACCATCACACCCAACTAATTTTTTGATTTGTTGTAGAGATGAGAATGCGCCAAGTTGCCCGGGCTGGTCTCAAACCCGGGAGCTAAGGCAATGCTCTCACCTCGGCCTCCCAAAGTGCTGGGATTTTTTTTTTTTTTTTTTTTTTTTTGAGTTGGAGTCTCACTCTGTCGCCCAGACTGGAGTGCAGTGGCCGCTCCCGGCCACTGCAGCCTCGACCTGCTGGGCTCCGGCGATCCTTCCGCCTCAGCCTTCCAAGTAGCCGGAATTACAGGCATGCGCTACCACGCCCGGCTGATTTTTTGATTTATTGTAGAGATGAGGTCTTGCTGCCCAGGCGGGTCTCAAACCCGCGGGCTCAGGCAATCCACTCACCTCAGCCTCCCAAAGGCGTGGGATTACAGGCTGAGCCACCAAGCCCGGCTCAAAGTGCTGGGATTATAGGCATGAGCCACCGTGCCTGGCCAGTTCTGTTTTTTTAATGGAAACTTCTTTGATTTTTGAAATATTACTTTCAGAAAATTTGAGGTACATGTTTGCCCACTGGCTAATCCAACACTGTAAACAGCTTTGTTGGCTACATTTTTCATTTTGATAACTGACTTTAAGTTCCTTGAAAGCAGCAGCATGTCTTTTCCTGATCAATATGCTTGCTTCGGAGCTGAATACAGGAGAGGTGGGCAATGAATACTTGCTGATTTCACCCCTGCGGTTCTGTCTTGATCTCTCATTCACCTATCCATCTTATGCACCCTTCCAGGCCCAGATCAATTCTTAACTCTTTGATAAAGCCTCCCTGACTATTCCTTGGCCTTTGGGTCTTTCCTATATCTCTATTTTGATGAAATTTCTACAGCAGCCCAAAAATTAGTACTTGGTTATTAGTTTTTGATACGTTTACTGCTAGTCTTGTTAACAACAGGGGCTATATCTTATACTTTCACTGTACATTATCATACAGTCTAGCTGGGTACCCAGCACATTAAATTTACAGAACACAAGAGCCTGACACATAATAGGAACTCTTTTCCCTCCCCCATGCACCTGTGTAACTTACTGAGTTCTTGTCATTTCTTAACATGACATACCCCTAAATGCCTTTTTTTTTTTTTTGAGCTGGAGTCTCACTCTGCCATCCAGGCTGGAGTGCAATGGCATGCTCACGGCCACTGCAGTCTCGACCTGCTGGGCTCAGGCAATCCTTCCGCTTCAGCCTTCCAAGTAGCTGGAACTACACGCGTGCACCACCACGCCCAGCTAATTTTTTTTTTTTGAGTTGGAGTCTCACTCTGTCGCCCATACTGGAGTGCAGTGGCTGCTCCCGGCCACCGCAGCCTCGACCTGCTGGGCTCCGGCGATCCTTCCGCTTG
>NW_007258242.1:155106-158565 GCF_000164805.1 Carlito syrichta | reverse complement strand
TGCCCAGGCGGGTCTCGAACCCGCGGGCTCAGGCAATTCACTCACCTCTGCCTCCCAAAGGCGTGGGATTACAGGCTGAGCCACCGAGCCTGGCTTTTTAAAAAAATTTATTGTAGAGACCAGGCCTCACCATGTTGCCCAGGCTGGTCTTGAACCTGAGGGCTCAGGAAATCCTTTTACCTCAGTCTCCCAAAGTGCTGGGATTATAGGCATGAGCCACTGCACCTGGCCTTGAATGCCTTTATGGCATCACCATTCCCATGCACACAAAATCTTAACTCATCCTTACAAATCTAGTTCAAATCCTACCTCTTCCATTAATCTTTCCTCAATCCCCTCGCAGAATTGCTTCTTCCTCTGAGCTCCATGTTCTTTGTATACATAGTACATAGTACATAGTACTTATTTTTGCTGCATAATATTTGAGTCTTCTAGACTGTGAAAAATTTTTTTTTGAGTTGGAGTCTCACTCTGTCACCCAGATTGGAGTGCAGTGGCTGCTCCCGGACACCGCAGCCTTGGCCCGTTGGGCTCCGACGATCCTTCTGCCTCAGCTTTCCAAGTAGCTGGAACTACAGGCACGTGCTACCACACTCGGCTAATTTTTTGATTTATTGTAGAGATGAGCTCTTGTCAAGTTGCCCAGGCGGGTCTTGAACCCGCGGGCTCAGGCCATCCACTCACCTCAGCCTCCCAAAGGTGAGGGATTACAGGCTGAGCCACCGAGCCGGGCTGACACTCATTTTCAGTATAATTCCCTCATCTGTTGGTAGAGCTTACTTTTAGTCATTTAGTAAGATTTGTTCTTCAGTTATAGTAAGCAAACACATTTTTTAGCAAAAGGTATTTTAACTTTATAATAAGCACTAAAACAGTTTCACACCATATTACAGTTCATAATGGATGTCAACCACTTTACATATATACAATGGGTATACACATGGGCCACACTGCAATATAGCTCAGAAGTTAAGAGCACAGGTTTTGGTACTGGCTCTGCCACAAACATTAGCTGTGAAATATCATGGAAGTGTCTCTGTGCTTCAGTTTCCTCATCTATAACATTGGGCTAATAGTAGCTACTTCATAGGGTTCTTGTGAGCGTTATGTTAGTTCATAAGCACAAAGCACTTGGAATGGCTGCCTGGTACAAAGAGAGTGCTCAGGAACAGATTTTGCTTGAATCATCATCACCGTGATCATCATGATTACAGAGCTTCAGGGAATGCAATTTGTTAAATCTTGCTTTGCATAACTGATGTTTACAGAAAGGCCTGTCTCTGTTAAGTTGGCTTCACTTTCAGAACCGAGAACGAATGAGGCTGTGCTCTAACAACGAAACAGGCTCCCTTCTGAGGAGTGAGCCGCATTGTGGATATACTACCGAGTTGGAAAGCGATGTGCTACAGGTGTTATGGAACTGATTTCTTTACTGGTGAGAGGTTGAAAGAGATCCCTCAAGGTCTCCATCTAATAAATGATTACATGAATCATTCTGAGGTTCCTTTCAAGCTCCAAAATTTTATGACTATTTACCAGGTTATCACGTGCAGTGTTAAGAAGCCTTGCCAGGAATCTGCTGTTACACTCTGAACGAAGATGGAAACTCATATTTTCACTGAAACATAAATCTTTAATTTCTTCCTGTGCTCTGAATAGAGAATTTCCATAGCAGTACACCAAGTTTGGTGACTCAAGGCTCTCAGCAATTCTAGAAAGGAAATTGTGAAATTATCGGTATTTGCCAAGAAAGTACTTCTAGTTTGCCAAAAGAGGGAGCATAAGAGCAGAAAGCATATGTTTGTCCAAGTCTTTAAAAAAAAATACTTATTTAGATTCTGTGTTTTATTTTTTTATTTCTTTTGCAAGGATGGGGTGGGATTAAACAATATTTACAGTCAACTCTTTCTTTTTATGATTGTCTTAAGACAGTAGGGTCAAAAACCAAAAATACACAGATAACTTGCCGGGTGCAGTGGGTCATGCCTGTAATCCCAGCTCTTTTGGGAGGCCAAGGTGAGAGGATTTCCTGAGCCCAGGGGTTCAAGACCATCCCACGCGACTTGGCAAGACACCGTCTCTACAATAAATTAAAAGAATTAGCCAGGTGTGGTGGCATGCGCCTGTGGTTCCAGCTACTTGGAAAGTTGATGTGGAAGAATCACCTGAGCCCAGTAGGTTGAGGCTGCGGTGGCCATGAGTAGGCCACCGCACTCCAGCCTGTGTGACAGAGTGAGACTGACTCAAAAAATAAAATAAAATAAAAATAAAAATACATACATAAGTTTTTTTTTTGAGTCAGAGTCTCACTCTGTTGCTCAGCCCATGCACCACCACGCCCAGCTAATATTTTGATTTATTGTAGAGATGAGCTCTCACCACGTTGCCCAGGCTGGTCTTGAACCCATAGATTCAGGCAATCCTCTCACCTTGGCACATAGATAACTTTTAATGGCCCCTTTCCAATCTCTCCAGACAAAACGCTCATCTCATGCCTGGCTGCTACATACCAAGTTGCTCTAATTAAACTTCTCTAATTAATAGGAAAGAGAGGAGGAGCTAAGCTAGTATAATAGAAAAATAATTATGTATTCAATAAAGGTATAACCTTCTCTACTAGCTGCCACAAATTGTCTAAAAAAAGATGTATCTGGTTCACATGTAATTTACTTCTCAACTCCTTACAAAACGAAGTTACTGATATAACCAAGTTTAAGGAAAATAATCATCAGGGTGCTATGTTACTCCCTGGGGCTAAACACTCCCTTATGCCAAACATATGAATGATGTAAGCACCTAGAATGCTTTGTAGAAACAAGTCGTTTATTCACACTCATTAGTCACCAGTGTTAAGTAGAATGCCCATGAAAGACATAAATTTGCATACAAAGTCATTTTCAACACAAACTTTGAATTTGCCTTTGTAAAGGCAGCATTGGCAAGTCACCCATTTGTCCATATTTTCAAATTAAATTCGGAAAAATTCCTTAAATTTATATATTTTTGTTTGAACAATATACTTAGCCTCTTTTTTTTTGAGTTGGAGACTTCCTCTGTCACTCAGGCTGGAGTGCAGTGGCACAATCACATCACTGCAGCCTTGACCTGCTGGGCTCAGGTGATCCTTCCACTTCAGCCTTCCAAATAGCTGGGACTACAGGTGCACACCATCACGCCCAGTTAATATTTTTGATTTATTGTAGAGATAAGGTCTTGCCAAGTTGTCCACACTGGTCTTGAACCCATGGGCTCAGCCTCTAATTTTACTCGAATTGCCAAAAAGTGATCTGTATCATGTTAGCTTAAAAGTTTAAGAAACATACTTGGCTGAGCATGGTGGCTCAAGCCTGTAATCCCAGCATCTTTGGGAGGCTGAGGTAAGAGAATTACCTGAGCTCAGGGGTTTGAGACCAGCCTGAGCAACATGGCGAGACCTCATCTCTACAATAAATAAAAAAA
>NW_007258242.1:142754-154820 GCF_000164805.1 Carlito syrichta | reverse complement strand
TGAGGGCTCACCAAGTTGCCCAGGTGGGTCTTGAACCCGCGGGCTCAGGCAATCCACTCACCTCGACCTCCCAAAGCACGGGATTACAGGCTGAGCCACCGAGCCTGGCTGATGAAATGGTTTCTTTTATTACTGTTGCCTGCTGAATTTTTTTTTTCTTGAGTCAGAGTCTCAGTCTGTTGCCCAGGCTGGAGAGTAGTGGCATGCTCATGGTCACTGCAACCTTGACATGCTGGGCTCAGGTGCTCCTTCTACCTCAACCTTCCAAGTAGCTGAAACCACAGGTGTACCATATGCCTGGCTGATTTTTTTTATTTATTATAGAGACAAGGTCTCACCAAGTTGCTCAGGCTGGTCTCGAACCCTGGGCTCAGGCAGGTCTCGAACCCTGGGCTCAGGCAATCCTCTTGCCTCCACCTTCCAAAGTGCTGGGATTACAGGTATGTGCCACCACGCCCAGCTTCTATATGCCTTTGAATAATGCTCTAAGACCCTTCTGGTATGCTTTCCTGCCCAGGAAAATATGTGGTCTTGGGTTCAGTTATTAGATTTATAACAGAAAATACATTATCCTAGTATAAGGTTCTTCTTAAAGGATAATATTTACAGTTAGATTGTTTCCTGAACTAATACAGAAAGCAAGATAAGCAGTGGTCTTTTGAAATTTACAATTTATACAGTCAGTACCTAGCAACAGTTGGCAACGCCAAGTCCTAGAAGAAGGAAATCTGTGAACACAGAGGCAGATTTCACAGGCTACATTTTTCTCCTTTATTTGGGCCATTATGTGAAAGACGAATTATTTTCCAAAATGATTAAGTACTTTCATCAATTAGCCAGCTAGAGGATCAGTCCTAAAGGAAAAATGTAATAAGCTCTTCTTCTGTAAGTGCCAGCTGTCAAAAATTGTCAGAGTTAGTCAAAGCTTTTGAATGTTCCAATCAAATCATAAAATGCGTGGAAAGTCACTGCACAAAACCCATTAAGCTACATTGCTAAATGTCCAACATTACATAAAAACTATAAATAACTTGGTACTTTAGGTTTTTTTTTTTTCAATTTGCCTTTCTTGAAGTAATAATTATGTTCTGATTCAGTTAATAAAGTAATTTTAAAGCTGCCTTTGTGTTTAATCCACATATTCTTTCTGTATGAAATAAAGATGGCAAGCAACAATCAAATTAGTAGAATTATAAGCATTCCTTGGAGTATCTGTCATTAACAATTTTAAAAATTAAGAGGAGCATCAAAGACAGTGGAAGGCTAAAAAAATTAATCACTAGGCTTAATAATCTTGTGAGTTGACTTTCCTCTGGAGGGAAAAAAACACGCTACTTCTATAAAGGGCATCTAGTCTTTTTCAAATATTTGCAAAGGAATTCATATTCTGGTTAAAGGAGTATAATTTACTACTGGTTTAAAAATAACAAGGCAGGCGGGGCACAGCAGCTCATGCCTATAATCCCAGCACTTTGCAAGGCTGAGATGGGAGGATTGCTTGAGCCCAGAAGTTTGAGGCCAGCCTAGGAAACATAGTAAGATCTCATCCCTAAAAAAAAAATTAGCCAGGCACGGTGGTATTTGCCTGTAGTCCCAGGGAGTTGGGAGGCTGAGGTAGAAGGATCACCTGAGCCCAGGAGGCAAGGCTGCAGTGAGCCATGATTGTGCCACTGCACTCCAGCCTGGGCAACAGAGTAAGACCTCAACTCAAAAAACAGAAATAAAAAAAAAAGCCAGGAGCCAACACTACACAAACATATCTACTTCAGTGTCCAAAAATGATTACTGAATTATGAAGGATTTGTCTCCACACATTAAAACACAGTTTTTCCTCTTTTAGGGTATGGTCAATCTGCTAGTTGATTTAAAGGCACACATGAGAATAGCTGATACCTGTCCAAATAAGGGGTTCAAATAAAGGACCAGATTCAAATCATCTATTGACATTGAAATGCTTCTTTTGTTCTTTTTTTTTTTTTTTTGAGTTGGAGTCTCACTGTCGCCCAGACTGGAGTGCAGTGGCACGCTCCCGGCCACCGCAGCCTCGATCTGCTGGGCTCCGGCGATCCTTCCACTTCAGCCTTCCAAGTAGCTGGAACTACAGGCGAGCACTACCATGCCTGGCTAATTTTTTGATTTACTGTAGAGATGAGGTCTCACCAAGTTGCCCAGGCGGGTCTCGAACCCGTGGGCTCAGGCAATTCACTCACCTCAGCCTCCCAAAGCACGAGATTACAGCCTGAGCCACTGAGCCTGGCTTCTTTTGTTCTTAAATATTTTATTTTTTTAACTTTCTTTCTATTCTTTCCTGGTAAATCCAGTTCTTCCTTGATCTGATAGATTCCATTCTTAGTATATCTCTCCTAGAATTACCAGTGATATCTAGCAAATGAAGCTCTGTGATTACCAATAAGAAAGCTTTTAAACAAAAATTAGGAGTAGAACACATATGGGAGCCAAGAGATTCAAGTTTGCATATTTTGCACATTGTAGAAACAATTTTCTTTTTAAAAAAAATTTTTTTAGGATAGCTATAAAGAACCAGACTAAGATGGACACACCAACACTTGAAACTTGAATTGGAAAATGAAGTAAAGCATGGTATATGAATTTAGTGTCTTTCTTTCCTTTTTTTTTTTGAGTTGGAGTCTCACTCTATTGCCCAGACTGGAGTGCAGTGGCACATTCACAGCCACAGCAGCCTTGACCTGCTGGGCTCAGGTGATCCTTCTACCTCAGCCTTCCAAGTAGCTGAATAAACAGGCATGCGCTACCATGCCCAGCTAATAATTTTTATTTTTATTGTGGAGACAAGATTTCACCAAACTGCCCAGGCTGATCTCAAATTCATGGGCTTAGACAATCTTCTTGCCTCCGCCTCTGCCTCCCAAAGTCCTGGGTTTATAGGCACGAGTCATCACACCCAGCAGTATCTTTCTTTAAGGAAAACCAAAGAAATCTTCAAGTACCTTATCCAAATGAAGTAGAGACTGGAAGCACTTTGAACTCTTGAATTTCATTTTAAATCTTGTGCTAACTTTTTAGTATACGGTAATATCTATATTTTATGACAATTTTTTATATTTAACATAATAGTCCCCATGATTATATTATTTAACCTGTATTTTTAGTGAAAATAAGTATAATCCTTCAACTTAATACAATACTAGATGTGAATACTTATTTTGAGTTTTTAAAAATTTTTTTAGTAAGAAAGCAGGGTTTATTGAGAGGACAGAAAAGCACCCACAGTGGTAGGGGACCTGAAGGGGCTACCCCGAATATTTATTTTAAAAAAGAACTAATTTCGACTCAAGAGAACTATACAATCTTAAAAATCATGATGTGGGTACTAAGTTTTATTTGCCTTTAAATTATACAATCAGAACAAACACGTTATTCAAAATATTAAGTTTTCTTGTGTTTTACAGAAGAAAAAGAAACTGAAGTGAAACTGTAGGAATTGCTGAACTTCAGATAAATGTTTCTTCAAAACAAGAGATACTAGTTCCTAAAAGATTCTTCTAAAGTTAAAAAAAAAAAGATTAAGAAAATATTAAGTCTTTGGGTTATTACATTAAAAAAAAACAACAACGTTTCTTAATGGACGTATGTTTACATTTACAGGTAGTAAACTTAGTCTCCTGTCTCATAAAACTCAAAAGACACCACTGATGTCTAAACTAAGCAAAACAATAAAAGCCTCTTTTTACATAAAAAACTTTAAAGACTAAATCTACCTTAACATTTCCAAGAAAACTTAATACACAATGGCTAGTTTGAAAGCAAAATGCTATACAAATCACTTTTAAGAAAAGAAATACATTAGGGATTATGCTTATAGCCAGTAGTATCAACTGAAACCCCAAAGGATGACACATGAATTCAGAGTATCAGACGGTCCTCTCCTCCCTCCTGAATTACCTGACCAATGGAAGTTTGGTTTTGTTGTTTCAGAAAGCACTGTTTCTTACATTCCATTAATTGTTCAAGATCACGCCACATTTTTGCTTGTTTCATATTTGGACCATGACTTTCTCGTACAGCTTTTTGTTTTTCCCGAAGTTTCTATCATAAAAAAATCAAGAATAATTAAATCTCAGTTACAGGGACTTACTTCTATTGTTATAGTCAATATCACATTATATTGACCAATAAAACAATATGGTTATAGTCAATATTGTATGGTACATTTGATGAATAATAGTTAAACTAGATGATAAAAATTAATTAAATTTAAGGTAAATGTAAGCCAGTCTAAAGTTAAAAAGAAAAGAAAAATATAACACGAAGAAGGGGAGGAAAATAAAGGGAATCAGGAAAGTGGAACAGTATCACAGTGTGGAAACAGAATGTTTGATTTCGGAAGTTAGAAGACTTGAGTTTTAACCTTGGTTTTGTCAGTAGGTGTAAGCAAGTACTCAATTTCTCTGGACTACAGTTTTCTCAACTGTCAATTAAGGCTAATAATAGGGGACAGGTTGAGTGTGGTGGCTCATGCCTGTAATCCCAGCACTTTGGGGGGCTGAGGCAGAGGATTGCTTAAGATCAGGAGTTTCGGCTACTCGGAAGGCTGAGGCGGAATGATCGCCGGAGCCCAGCAGGTCGAGGCTGCGGTGGCCGGGAGCGGCCACTGTACTCCAGTCTGCGCGACAGAGTGAGACTCCAACTCAAAAAAAAAGATCAGGAGTTTGAGACTAGCCTGGGTAACACAGCAAGACCTTGACTCTATAAAAATAAATAAATAAAAAATGATAGGGGATAGCAAAAGTATCTGCTTGACAAGATTATGTTGGGGGCTGGAGATGGAAAAAAAGATTATTTTTCAAATGACATAATTGATACGGAAATACCTGATAAGCTACCATGTATCTTGTATGTTATTATTATTATTAAATATTACATTTTATTCTGAAACAGTATATACTCTACATATGTCCAAATACATCAAATTGTATGCATATATTCTTCAGAGAGAAAGCCCAGTGATTAAAAGTTGCACTATTAAATAGGCCAAAACCCTTATCAGAATGGTTTTTGTCACTAACAGCTAGGAGGGTTCCACCTGTCAAAACGGGTCTGCTCATTGACTCTAAAGTTGTAGACAGGAACAGGCATCTTGGGTAAGTTGCAGGACTGTGCTCTGGTTCTGTGTCACGGCACAGGGAGGCAGGATGGCTGCGAAGTAGGCACAAAGAGAGAGACAACGAGGCAGTGGAAAGGAGCCGGCTCGGTGGCTCAGCTGCCACCCCGCGCCTGGGGAGGCTGAGGGGAGTGGATCGCCTGAGTCCGCGGGTTCGAGACCCGCCTGGGCAGCGAGACCTCATCTCTACAATAAATCAAAAAATGAGCCGGGCATGGTAGCGCGCGCCTGTAGTTCCAGCTACTCGGAAGGCTGAGGCGGAAGGATCGCCGGGGCCCAGCAGGTCGAGGCTGCGGGGGCCGGGAGCGGCCGCTGCACTCCAGTCTGGGCGACAGAGTGAGACTCCGACTCAAAACAAAAAGAAAGATAGTAGAAAGAAAGAGAAAGAGAAAAGGAAAAAGAGAGGGGAGTGAGAGAGGGAGGGAAAGTGGAGGGAAGAAAGGAAAGAGAGAGGGAAATGGAGAGAAGATGGAAGTACACATATAAGGAAGCACAGCGTGGCAGAAACACCTACACTGATACCACGTGTCTTGGAGAAAATCGCCAAGAGGGACAGAAAATAAGCAAAGACATAGGAGCAGATCACACAGGCATATCTTCTCCTTTGCTCTTTCAGCATATGGCCAATTTGCTAGTCGATCTAAGGGCACAAATGAGAATGCTGGTAGTTGGTACCTGCCCAAATAAGAGGATAAACTAAGCTGAGACAAGAGTCAAACCACTATGAATAATGAAAACAAAGTTAACAACAAACAGCGATAGAAAACAAAACAGAATTTTAAAAATATAATTTAAATACAAGCAGCTATTTTTTCTTTGTAGAAAAATAAAAAATAGAAATTTATCTAGTAACTGAGGAGTACAGAAAATTTTTGATGCAATACCTGGCATATGAATACATCTATTTATATTATAACTGATGTATCTTACAACAAATATTTTTATCCTCATAAACTAAAACAAAAGTATTTAGAAAGGCCAATAAACAGACCAAACATTTTAGGAATTCTGAGCATAATTTTAAGATACTACTTAACCTGTAACTTTTCTTATATTATTACAATAATTTCCTTGTCAAAAATCCTAACAACCTATAAAAGTTATTTTAAGAAACAAAGACAGAATGTGAGCACTGTGTCAGAAATATTAAATGTCATATTCTTCATAACCATATGTTTGAAACCTTTAACTTTTATGAATACAACTGACTTTAGTATGTAATTTATTTCAAACCTTATCATTTAGCACAGCTTTATTTTGTTTATAGTTGCAATGAACAAAAAGTACTTATCACAGATTTCATTGCTCTTTAAAGGGGAAGGTAATAGAGTAGAGGGAAACTCAGTTGGCCTGAAGATGTCTATGATGTCCAGTCTATGATGGCTTGAAGGGCTTAGACTAATTTTTTTTTTGAGTCGGAGTCTCACTCTGTTGCCTAGGCTGGAGTGCAGTGACATGCTCACGGCCACCGCAGCCTTGAACTGCTGGGCTCAGGCGATCCTTCCGGCGCAGTCTTCCAAGTAGCTGGAGCTACAGGCGTGCGCCACCACGCCCAGCTAATATTTGGATTTATTGTAGAAACAAGGTCTCGCCAAGTTGCCCAGGCTGGTCTTGAACCTGTGGGTTCAGGCAATCCTCTCACCTCTGCCTCCCAAAGTGCTAGGATTACAGTCATGATCCATCATCAAAGGGCTTAGACTATTATTACTTTGACAGGTTACATTTGTTGTATGTTTGCTTTGAAAATTTAGATCTACCCTAAAGTAGAGGATCAAAAAGCTTTGTTTCTTAAATTATACAGCCTGATAATTGGGAAAAGAGCTAGTTATTGGTTTGTTTTGCTTAAATATACTTGATGTCAGACTGCTGCTACCACTTTCCCCCAGATTCTGCTGTAAAACACTACATTGGAAATGAGAAAGAATAATCTTAAATTAGATTTAGCAATTAAGTTTGAATCTCAGGATGAATTCAAGGCTTCATAAATATTTCTATACACACAACATCCATTCAGATACTTTTCAAAACAAAAGAAATAGATAACTGTTTTTATTTAAAAAGTACATTCCTTAACATAAAATCTTTGGATAAAAGTCAACTATTGACAAGCATATCAACTCCTAAAAACTGAAAAATTTCTAGTTAGAATACTACACAAATGAATGTTTGTAACTAGATTCAAATACATGCTTTCAAACATGAACAAACATTATTTCTTTTTTTCTTTTGAGTATGGTGTGTCATCCCATAAAGGAAATAAGGTATACAGAATTAATGATTTATCTGATAAATGAAGAAATCAGCTTAAAGAAGGTTTCCTTTTATTTTTCCTACTGGCTTTTATTAGTATAATGATCATTCATTCACAAATCACAAAGAAAGAACACAGTACTTTTTTAGAGAAATGGCTGATTCCAGGTTTGGTGCAGGAAATGTGCAGTTTGAGCCTTGAATGTTTTGTCACACCAGAAAATAAAGAAGCCATTAAAGTCTACTGGGGTTGTTTCAAAAGGACTCAAGAGCTGACTTAGGCTGGACAATTTGAGTACTGACAGGAATAATAGCCACAATATGTTGAAACATATCAAACATGTTAAATCTAGAACTTACAAGATACTTTTGAGGGATGAAGAAAAGCCAATTAATCATTTTGAAAACCAGTAAATAAGTGAATCAAGTAGTTATTCTGCTTTTCTTTTTTTTTTTTTTTTTTTTTTTTGAGTTGGAGTCTCACTCTGTCGCCCAGACTGGAGTGCAGTGGCCGCTCCTGGCCACCGCAGCCTCGATCTGCTGGGCTCCAGCGATCCTTCTGGCTCAGCCTTCCCAGCAGCTGGAACTACAGGCGCGTGCTACCACGCCCAGCTAATTTATTTTTTTGATTTATTGTAGAGATGAGGTCTCGCCCAGTTGCCCAGGCGGGTCTCGAGCCCGTGGGCTTACGTAATCCACTCACCTCAGCCTCCCAAAGGCGGGGTATTACAGGCTGAGCAACCGAGCCTGGCTATTCTGCTTTTCTTATATGAACTGTACCTCAGGGTAACTAAACGGTAGACAATGAGAAGTTGTTCTTAACAAAATTATCCCAGTCAATAAATGAAGAAGGAACAATGTAATTAGAATGTTACTACTATACAACCTCCTGCGAATTATGAATCTAGGAAATCATTATTATTATTTTTTGAGTCGGTGTCTCATTCTGTCACCCAAGCTGGAGTGTAGTGGCACACTCATGGCCACTGTAGCCTCGAACTGTTGGGCTCATGTGATCCCTCCGCCTCAGCCTTCTAAGTAGCTGGAACCACAGGCACGCACCACCACGTCTGGCTTGTCTCAAACCCCTGGGCTCAGGCAATACTCTCGCCTCGGTCTTTCAAAGTGCTGGGATTACAGGCTTAAGCCACTGAGTCTGGCCTAGGAAGTAACTATTACTGGCTACTTACACCACAAAAAGAGAACCTCCTGACAGTAGCACATAAAACCACCTATGACTCTGGGCGCAGTGGCTCACGACTGTAATCTCAGCACTCTGGGAGGCTGAGGCAAGAGGATTGTCTGAGCTCAGGGATTTGAGACCAGCCTAAGCAACATGGCAAGACCTTGTCTCTACAATAAATCAAAAAAGTAGCCGGCGTGGTGGCGTGCAACTGTGGTTCTAGCTATTTGTAAGGCTGAAGTGGAAGAATCGCCTGAGCCCAGCAGCTCGAGGCTATAGTGGCCATGAGTGCCACTGCACTCCAGCCTGGGTGACAGAGTGAGACTCCGACTCAAAACAAAACAAAATTAAAAAAAAAAAAACAAAAATACCACTTATGAAGCAAGTTTCTAGATCTAACTACTAATTCATAGGATATACCGGGGACAGAAGAATATAACATGCTAACTGATACCACATGGATGCCATCAGCAAAGTTCAGAATGTTGGAAACCTGTCAGGACAAATGACCAGGGTTTTTTCTTCCAACAAATAAATTGTAAAGAAAAACAATGGAGGAATAACATAGAGAAAAAGAGACTTAAGAGATATATCAACTAATAATAATGTTATAGACTTTTATTAGGATCCTGATTCAAACAAATAAAGCATTAAAAATTATGAGACAACTGGTGATGTCTGAACATTGAGTACTGATTATTATGTAATTATTATTAAATTCTTTTTGGTAGAATAATGGTATTTTGTTAGTGTTTAAAAAGAGCCTTCATAATATATACTGAAATATGACCAGATGAAATAATAAGATGTACAAAATGTGCTTAAAATAATTTGGAAAAAATAATTTAAGGTAGATACTAGATGAGGCTATAGATAAGACAAGACTGGCCATGAGCTTAATTATTGAAGTTGGGAGATGAGTGCACATGGATTGATCAAGTTATTTTCTCTACCTTTTAAATAGTTTTGAAATTTTCCATAATAAAAAGTTTATTTTTACTTTTTTTTTTTTGAGTTGGAGTCTCACTCTGTCGCCCAGGTTAGAGTGCAGTGGCATACTCACCGGCATTGCAGCCTCGACTTGCTGTGGTCAGGCAATACTTCTGCCTCAGCCTCCCAAGTAGCTGTAACCACAGGTGTGCGCACCATGCCTGGCAAATTTTTTGATTTATTGTAGAGACGAGGTCTCATTAAGGAGACAGCCTGGGCGACAGAGTGAAACTCTCACTCAAAAACAAAAACAAAAACAAAACACCACCAACAACAAAAACAAACAAACAAACAAAAATCACTGAAGATGATCTTATAGCTCATCTAGGAATTTAATTTTTTAATTTCTCATCTACCTATTTCAGCTTAAATATGAGGAAATGAACTTATCGAGAATCATGAGCCTAGTACTAAAGCCAGGCCATTTGACAACTGGTGATCGTTCCTTTTAATTATTGTGTAAGTCTTGCCCCCAACCCCCAAAATGGCAAAGCTGGTGTCTTTAAAAAGACTATAAAAATGTGCTGCTTTATGAAGTCAGTCAGAATCATCAACCAGTTAGTCATTTAAGTTCTGATGGCCAAGGTTTGTACTATCTATCACCTTTTCTAGGAGTGGCTCAGAGAACCGAGAAATCAATACTCAATCACATACTCTATTTCAGTAGCCCTCAGGTGACTCTGGCAGAGAGGAGCTAAAATCTCAAGTAATGTTTTCAAATTATTTGTATTAAATGAATCAATGTTTGTAAAGGCTTAGTAGACCAATACCTGGATCACAGTACGAGCTTTGTGTTTAACAAATAAAATAAATGAATAAACTTATATATATCTCATAAACAGAGATATCTGAGAATAATCTAAAAACTATATGGTGAACATTACTATGAACTCTGTTACTTAAAACTAAATGGCCGGGCTTGGTGGCTCAGCCTGTAATCCCGTGCCTTTGGGAGGCTGAGGTGAGTGGATTGCCTGAGCCTGCGGGTTCGAGACCCGCCTGGGCAGTGAGACCTCATCTCTACAGAGTTGACAGAGTGAGACTCCAACTCAAAAAAACAAAAAAAACCAAAAAAAAAAAACTAAATGTTTTTTTTCTTTCAAAATCCATTGTGCCTTTACTTAAAACTAAATTCTTAAGGGAGAGCCTACATCTTTAAAAGGAATAAACAATTTCCCCTCAAAAACTGTACTATAATCTTTTGAAAACGACAATGTCGTAATCATGCACAGTACTGAAAGCCTGAATTAGTTAGACACATTTAAAAAAATAAATAATAATTCTTACCTTTCCAAGGTGTTCTTGTTCAGCAATATTTTTGGTATACTGTTCCCTAGGGAGTCAACATAAAGATTTACATTCAATTTACTTCAGTTGATTTGATCATACAACCTAATTATAAATTAACATTTCTATTTCTTTCTTTTTTTTTTCTCACTCTGTCGCCCAGACTGGAGTGCAGTGGCCGCTCCCGGCCACTGTAGCCTCGACCTGCTGGGCTCTGGCGATCCTTCCGCCTCAGCCTTTCAAGTAGCCGGAATTACAGGCATGCGCTACCACAACTGGCTGATTTTTAAAAATTTATTGTAGAGATGAGGTCTTGCTGCCCAGGTGGGTCTCGAACCCATGGGCTCAGGCAATCCACGCACCTCAGCCTCCCAAAGGCACGGGATTACAGGTTGAGCCACTGAGCCCGGCTAACATATCTATTTCAATATATTCGGTAATATAGTTTAGGATACTAGAGTCAGAATGAAACCCATTATTTTATTATTTTATTTTTATTTATTTTTTTAGTTGGATTCTCACTTGTCGCCCAGACTGTAATGCAGTGGCACGATCACAGCCACTGCAGTCTCAACCTGCTGGGTTTAGTTGATCCTTTTGCCTCAATCTTCCAAGTAGCTGGAACTACAGACGTATGCCACAACACTCAACTAGTTTTTGTGATCTGTTGTAGAGACGAGGTCTCACCAAGTTGCACGGACTGGTCTCGAACAACCAGGTTCAGGCAATCGTCTCGTCTCAGTCTCCCAAAGTGCTGGGATTACTGGCTGAGCCACTGCACCTGGCCGAAATCCATTATTAAATACTTTGCCTTTCCCCATCTTTAGTCAGTTCTCCCAGTAAATAATAATTTAAGAAAAAAGAAGGCAAAACATTACATAGGTATTAAGTTAAGAGAAGTAAAATGTTAAATACTATTTCTGGTTAATCTGCCTTTAAAACAATGGCAGTCCATTTGCTAAAATTACACTTTGCTTTTGAAGAGGTTTACAGAAAGAAAGAAAAAAAGAATTCACTTTTTTTTTTTTTTTTTTTTTTTTTAGTCAAAGTCTCACACTCTTGTCACCCAGGCTGGAGTGCAGTGGCATGTTCATAGCCACTGCAGCCTCAACCTACTGGGCTCAGGCGATCCTTCTGCCTCAGCCTTCCAAGTAGCTGGAACTACAGGCATGCACCACTACACCCAGCTATTTTTTTTGATTTATTGTAGAGA
>NW_007258242.1:136177-142734 GCF_000164805.1 Carlito syrichta | reverse complement strand
AGATCAAGTCTTGCTATGTTGCCCAGGCTGGTCTCAAGCATTCCTCATACCTCAACCTTCCAAAGTGCTGGGATTGCAGGCATGAGCCACCACGCCTGGCTGGAAAAAATTCTTAAAGCACAAACTTTTGAAAGAAGGCAGACTATCTAAGAGAAAATAAAAATAATTAAATTTAGAAAAATAACAAAGCAAATACCGAATAGCAAAAGTTGTAAATAAACTTTTTAGTGTACCAGGACTTTATGGGCCCCAGCATCTCAGCTTCCACCCTCCTGCCTGGGCACCAGAAAGAGGTAGGCAGGGTCACAGCACTCAGCCCCCACTGGGGCTGCAACATTCAAGAGACTCAATTCCCTCCTGGAAAGGTTCCTGCCCTACTCTCTCACTCTCTACCAGCCTGTCAGGGCAGGCGGGCCCAGGAACCCTGTCAGAACAAAATCCGCATTGGCGGTTCAGGTGGCCACATGGATGGCCACTGTCGAACAGCAGCAAACACTCCAGCCCAGCTGCTGCAGCCTTGCCAGAACACCACGCCAATAAAAGTGGTTTCTTTTTTCATTAAAAAAATAAATAAATTTAGAAAAATAGCAAAGGAAATATTGAATAGCAAAAGTAGTAAATAAACTTTTTAGTGTACTTAGTAACTTCTGATGATCCAAGAATAAAAAGAGTAACAGCAGGCTACATACAATACTCACTGTCCATAGAAAGAAATCATACCAATATTGGAGGCAACCTTATTTCTAGTACTAAGCTTAAAAATAAATTTCTTATGTGGGACATTATAGAAGTGAAAGAGTTGTAATAAAAACATCTTCAACAATATTCCATAACAGCTGCAACGTTTCATAATCTTACTTTTTACAGTCAGTACCTCAAGGAAAAGTCATATATCTAACTCCTAACATAATCCAGAAAAAGCAATTCCATGCTAATTATGTAAGGGTTTCAAGGACAGTATAATTGTCTAAATCTTCCTAAATTACAACTCTGAATTTCCAGTCTTCAGGACAATCCATACTAGATAACGCCTTTCAATCTGGTGGGTTTCTACCTATCTCTCCTATCTTTCTTTTGCAGATCCTTCACCCTACACCTGTACTTTAGGCCCTGTCATTCTCCCTCATCAGGGTTACTACAGATATTAATCCCTCTGGCTCAATGCCATTTCACCCATCTCTGGACTAAATTAACTTCTCTAAATCTTTTAAGATTCGGCTTTACTGCTTATGGAAAGCTTTTCCTGTCTCTGCAGTGCCTACCTATGTCCTCAGCACTTTTTTTTTTTAGAATAGGAAATATAGTTTATTTATAAAATAAATTTGAGAGAGAAAGAGGAGAGTCACCTCCCCAAGGTAGGGAAGGGGGCCAAAGCCCAGAAACATGGCCTGGACATAGCTCAAAGAGCTTATGGCTACCCCATAGCTTAGCAAGGCAATGGCAGTGGCTCCCTTAGCACTTTTATAACACCACCTCAGTAGCAGTTAGCATCTGCACTGTAATCGCAAGTCCTCTTTCTCTCCACTTTAGCCTTAAGAACAATGTACACCAACATCTAGGGATAGTCTGGTATGCAAACCATCAATAAAAGTGTACAGGTTTCTGGTTAGTATACTTTGATGAAAAGATACACTTTAGAATATTCAGACAACAAATGGACTGAATGTCCGTAATTCATAAATATTTTCTCAACCAGAACTCTGGCAAGAATCAGCAAACAATTCATCTTTTAGCAAGAGTCTCCTACTTTTGTTGGTGTAGGATCCACATGAGTTAATTTAGCAATTAAAAAGGCTTGGCAGGACATGGTGGCTCACGCCCGTAATTCCAGCACTTTGGTAGGCCAAAGCAGGACTGCTTGAGCCCAGTTCAAGACCAGTCCACACAACATAGCAAAACTCTTCTCAACAAAAATTAAAAAAAAAAAAATTAGCAGGGTATAGTGGCACACAGCTGTAGTCCCAGGTACCCTGGAGGCTGAAGTAGGAGGATCGCCTGAGTCCAGGAGGTCCAGACTGCCATGCGCCACAATCATGCCACTGCACTCCAGTCTGGGCCACAAAGTGAGTCTCTGACCAAAAAAAAGAAGACACCTAAGACTCTCCTTTGGAGGAAAGTAATCAATTACACTTCAATGGAAAGTTGATCCAAGAAAACACCTGCAGGCAAAACATGGAGCCCTCATCCTCTCTTTACTTCAAAACTTAGTAGTGTTTGTTCTGAACTGGTTTTAAAGATTCAAGCTATACTGTAGGAAATTTACTGTTCTACATTTAATCATGCTAAAAGTACTAACAAAATACTATGGAGTTTTGTTGTTGTTTTGAGTTGGTGTCTCACTCTGTCACCCAGACTGGAGTGCAGTGGCATGCTCATAGCCACTGCAGCCTCAACCTACTGGGCTCAGGCGATCCTTCTGCCTCAGCCTTCCAAGTAGCTGGAACTACAGGAGTGTGACACCATGCCTGGCTAATTTTTTATTGTAGGGATGAGGTCTTGTCTTGTTGCCCAGGCTGGTCTTGAACCCCTGAGCTCAGGCAATCCTCTTGTCTTGGACTCCTAAAGTGCTGGGATTACAGGTGTGAGTCGGACCAAGCAGGGTAGCTCACGCCTGTAACCCCAGCACTTTGGGAGCCTGAGGTGAGAGGATTGTCTGAGCCCACAGGTTTGAGACCAGCCTGGGCAACTTGGCAAGACCTCATCTCTACAATAAATCAAAAAATTAGCTGGGCATGGTGGCACATGCCTGTAGTTTCAGCTACTTGGAAGGCTGAGGTGGAAAGATGGCTTGAGCCCAGGAGGTGGAGGCTGCAGTGGCCGTGAGTGTGCCACTGCACTCCAGCCTGGGTGACAGAGTGAGATTCCTACTCAAAAAAATAAATAAATAAAAATACAGGCATGAGCCACTGTGCCCAGCCACATTTAAAATAAACATTAAATTGCATCTCAGACCAGGCACAGAGGCTCACACCTGTAACCCCAGCACTTTGGGAGGCCAAGGCGAGAGAAATGCTTGAACCCAGGGGTTGGAGACCAGCCTGGACAACTTGGTGAGACTTCGTCTCTACAATAAATCAAAAAATTAGCTGGCTGTGATGGCACATGCCTGTAGTTCACTGCTTGGAAGGCTGAGGCGGAAGAATCACCTGAGCCCAGCAGGTCAATGCTGGGGTAGCTGTGAATGTGCCACTGCACTCCAGCCTGGGTGACAGAGTGAGACTCTGACTCAAAAAAAAAAAAAAAATGTCGGGCTCGGTAACTCAGTCTGTAATCCCATGCTTTGAGAGGCTGAGGTGAGTGGACTGCCTGAACCCGCGGGTTCGAGACCCACCTGGGCAACTTGGCGAGACCTCATCTCTACCATAAATCAAAAATCAGCCGGGCATGGTAGCGTGTGCCGGTAATTCCAGCTACTCAGAAGGCTGAGGCGGAAGAATCACCGGAGCCCAGCAGGTCGAGGCTGCGGTGGCTGGGAGCAGCCACTGCACTCCAGTCTGGGCGACAGAGTGAGACTCCAATTCAAAAAAAAAAAGGGCTGGGCGCGGTGGCTCAAGCCTTTAATTTCAGCACTTTGGGAGGCTGAGGTGAGAGGATTGCCTGAGCCCACGGGTTCGAGACCAGCCTGGGCAAAGTTGGTGTGGCCTCATCTCTAAATATAAATTTAAAAATTAGCCAGGCGTGGTGGTGCATGCCTGTACTCCCAGCTACTTGGAAGGTTGAGGTGGAAGGATCACCTGAACCCAGCAGGTCGAGGCCGCAGTGTCCATGAAGATGCCACTATATTCCAGCCTGGGCAACAGAGGGAGACTCTGACTCAAAAAAAAAATGTTTTTAAATTATTTATTTATTTATTTTTTGAGTTAGAGTATATATATATGTATATATATACATACACGACCACGCGCACACACACAGATATATCAGAAAATGCATGTAAAAAATATGTACTCTGAAGTATTAACAGGAGACTTTCTGAGGCATGACAATATGGACAGCATTCAATTTCTGTCTACACTGCTTCATAATGGTTACTTTTTGCTTTCACAGTATTTCTTTTGTAAGTCATAAAAAAACCCAAAAATTCCAACTCAAAAAAAAAAAATTTTAAATAACACTGCATTTTTTTTTTTTTGAGCTGGAGTCTCACTCCATTGCCCAGGTTGAAGTGTAGTGGCATGCTCACGGCCACACCAGTGTCGACCTGCTGGGCTCAGGAGATCCTTCCATCTCAGCCTTCCAAGTAGCTGGAACTATAGGTGCACGCTGCCATACCTAGCTAATTTTTTTTTTTTAATTTATTTTAGAGATGATGTCTCGCCAAGTTGCCCAGGCTGTTCTCAAACCCGTGGTCTCAGGCAGTCCTCTCACCTTGGCCTCTCAAAGTGCTGGGATTACAGGCTTTAGCTATTGAGCCCGGCCTGTATTTTATTTTTAAACAAAGTTGTATTTTAATACCACACAAGACAACAAGTGAAACTTAAAGTGGGTGACATGTTAAGAACAGAGACCGAAGGATGAGGGCAAAGGCACAGATGCCAAAGAAGGAAAGAAAGACTTCAGATCCTGTATTTAAATGGAAAGCCACTGTTACATTGTGCTATTTAAACTACACTGTGTTATTTAAGAAATTAAACAATATAAATCGGGACTCTAAAAAATCATAAACCACAAAAAGAGAAAATATAGCAGCCTAAGTAAAGAAAGATTATGCAAATACGTAAAACGAGAGGTAAAGTTATTGGAATAGAGAGAATGGCAACCAAAAATACCAAAAGTCCTTACAGATTGAAGTGAAGACAGAATCTGTACAGGAATTAGGGCAGAGAGAAATAAACACGATCGTGATGAACATTCATTTTGCTCTTAAAATGTATGAAGCTGGGCTCGGTAGCTCAGCCTGTAATCCCGCACCGTTGGGAGGCTGAGGTGAGTGGATTGCCTGAGCCCGCGGGTTTGAGGCCCGCCTGGGCAACTTGGCGAGACCTCATCTCCACAATAAATAAAAAATTAGCCGGGCGTGTTAGCGCGGGCCTATAGTTCCAGCTACTTGGAAGGGAGGCAGAAGGATTGCCGGAGCCCAGCAGGTCGAGGCGGCGGTGGCCGGGAGTGGCCACTGCACTCCAGTCTGGGCGACAGAGTGAGACTCCAACTCAAAAAAAAAAAAAAGAAAAAAAAGTATGAGACACTAAGTCAAACTGCTTGTCTTTTCAGTTCTTCAATGAAAAACAGCTAGGAGGATGTGAATGACACATTACATAATAAGAATGTATGGTTATAGCTCAGATAGTTTTAAATAATTAATTATCCTAGACCTGACAAATGTCCAAATTATTATTATTATTATTATTATTTTTTTTTTTTTTTGAGTTGGAGTCAAAAATTATAGGCATGCGTTACCACGCCCGGCTAATTTTTTGATTTATTGTAGAGATGAGGTCTCACTACCCAGATGGGTCTCGAACCCACGGTCTCAGGTAATCCACTCACCTCAGCCTCCCAGAGGCGCGGGATTACAGGTTGAGCCACTGAGCCCGGCTAAATGTCCAAATTATTTCAGAATTTCCATTTACATAAAAATTTCTCAAGAAATCAATAGGCTCAGTTTATTATATATATTAAAGCCTAACTTTCATTTACTCAATAAATTTATTCAAGATATAACTACATGCTAAGTATGTCTGAGGTTTCAAGTAGAAAACAGGACCGACAGGGCCTCTGCCCACTGGGAATCCATGCTATATAACTTCCAAAGCACCGCCGCACAAATTAAATTTAACTTGATTCTATATATATGGTTATTCCTATTCTATAAATGAGGAAGTGATGTGCCCAATGTCATACAACTGGGAACTGGAAAAAGTAGGTTAGAACAAAGTTTCATAAGCTTTTTTTCTAGTTCATGAATTAAAACATGCTGTCTCTTTAAATTAGCATTTTCTACTATCTTTCAAAACCAAGTTAATTTCTTATATCTTTAGGCTTATGAGAAAGTACCATAAAAGTTGAAAATGGGCCGGGCTCGGTGGCTCAGCCTGTAATCCCACGGCTTTGGGAGGCTGAGGTGAGTGGATTGCCTGAGCCCGTGGGTTCGAGACCTGCCTGGGCAGCAAGACTTCATCTCTACAATAAATCAAAAAATCAGCCGGGTGTGGTAGCGCATGCCTGTAATTCCCGGCTACTTGGAAGGCTGAGGCGGAAGGATTGCCGGAGCCCAGCAGTCGAGGCTGCGGTGGCCGGGAGCGGCCACTGTACTCCAGTCTGGGCGACAGAGTGAGACTCCAACTCAAAAAAAAAAAAAAGTTGAAAATGGAATAACAATAATAATATTTTAAACATGTATCAGTGAGTTTAGAATGCAATCAACTACATTTTATTTATAATAGTCATAATAATTTTGAACACTACAGAATGACAGAAGTTCATAATGATTTTTAAAATAATAAGCCGGGCTTGATGGCTCAGCCTGTTATCCCAGCGCTTTGGGAGGCTGAGGTGATAGGATTACCTGAGCCCGCGGGTTCGAGACCCGCCTGGGCAACTTGGCGAGACCTCATCTC
>NW_007258242.1:130408-136065 GCF_000164805.1 Carlito syrichta | reverse complement strand
GACACCAACTCAAAAAAAAAAAAAAAAATAATAATAATAATAATAAAGAAGAATATTTGGCTAGAAAACAGAAAAATTAATAGTTACTTTGGGATCAATTATTTTTTCTTTACTATTTATATTAATAATTTGGAAGAAATAGAACTTAATTTGTAAAAAATTTTTTTTTCTTTGAGTTGGAGCCTCACTCTGTCACCCAGTCTGAAGTGCAGTGGCACGTTCATGGCCACTGCAGCCTCAACCTCGGGAGATCCTTCCGCCTCAGCATTCCAAGTAGCTGGAACAACAGGAGTGTGCTACCACACGCCTAATTTTTGATTTATTGAAGCAACAAGGTCTCGCCATGTTGCCCAGGCTGGTCTCGAACCCATGAGCTCAGGTAATCCTGTTGCCTTTGCTTCCCAAAGTGCTGGGATTACAGGTATGAACCACTGCAACTGGCTAAAACCTTTTATTTTCTGTAGGAGACACCCTTATGGAAATTGGCACTGGCCACCAGTTCCTATTCATAACCTGAAATGACCATACCTTAAGAAACAAGATAGACAAGTGGGACCTCATCAAACTAATGAGTGTTTGCAAAGCAAAAGAAGCCATCAAGAGAGCAGGAAGACAGCCCACAGAATGGGAAAAACATTTGCCAACTATATATCTGACAAAGGCCTAACATCTAGGATCTACAAGGAGCTCAAATGCGCCGAAAGGAAAAAAGCACACAGTCCCATTAAAAAGTGGGCAGCCAGGCTCAGTGGCTCAGCCTGTAATCCCGCGCCTTTGGGAGGCTGAGGTGAGTGAATTGCCTGAGCCTGTGGGTTCGAGACCCGCCTGGGCAACTTGGCAAGACCTCATCTCTACAATAAATCAAAAAAATTAGCCGGGTGTGGGAGCGTGCGCCTGTAGTTCCAGCTACTTGGAAGGCTGAGGCGGAAGGATCGCCGGAGCCCAGCGGGTCGAGGCTGCGGTGGCCGGGAGCGGCCACTGCACTCCAGTCTGGGCGACAGAGTGAGACTCCGACTCAAAAAAAAAAAAAGTGGGCAAAAGACATGAATAGACACCTCTCAAAAGAAGATGTACAGGCAGCCAACAGACACATGAAAAAGTGCTCAGCTTCATTATCAGAGAAATGCAAATCAAAACCACATTGAGATATCACCTAACCCCAGTAAGAATGACCAACATTAATAAAACAAACAACAGATGCTGATGAGGATGCAGAGAAAAAGGAACGCTTCTACACTGATGGTGGGAATGCAAACGAGTGCAACCTCTTTGGAAGACAGTGTGGAGGTTTCTGAAAGAACTAGAAATTGACCTTCCATATGACCCAGCAATTCCTCTATTGGGAATATACCCAGAGGAACTCAAATCATTCTACAAAAAAGATAACCTGCACACATATGTTTGTTGCAGCTCTATTCACAATAGCAAAAACATAGAATCAACCATGTTGCCCATCGAAGCTGGACTGGATAAAAAAATCTGGTACATATGCACAATGGAATATTATTCAGCCACAAAGGACAAACATGGATTTTGCAGCAACTTGGATGGACTTAGAGTCGATCACACTAAGTGATCTATCACAGAAACAAAGAACAAAGTACCATATGTTCTCACTCATAAGTGGACCTTGAACAATTATAATACTATAAGGAAGCGATTGAGCCGGGCTCGGTGGCTCAGCCTGTAGTCCTGCGCCTTTGGGAGGCTGAGGTGAGTGGATTGCCTGAGCCCATGGGTTCGAGACCTGCCTGGGCAGCGAGACCTCATCTCTACAATAAATCAAAAAATCAGTGGTGCGTGGTAGCGCATGCCTGTAATTCCGGCTACTTGGAAGGCTGAGGCGGAAGGATCGCTGGAGCCCAGCAGGTCGAGGCTGCGGTGGCCGGGAGCGGCCACTGCACTCCAGTCTGGGCGACAGAGTGAGACTCCAACTCAAAAAAGAAAAAAAAAAAAAAAAAAAGCAAGCGATTGGCAGTAGGGGGAAACTGCCAGGGAATGGGGGTGGGATTGGCAGTTGAGGGAAACTGCTAGGGGAGGGAGAGGCATAACTCATCTACAAGGGTACCTGCATAATCAATGTTTGTCTACCTAACCCTGAATTGTACCCCACATCTTTATAATAATATATATATGCAAAACAAAACAAAATAAAAAAACCTTTTTATTTTCAAGAGCAATACTAACTTTTCTCATTTCTTAGCACTGACTATATATTATATGAACAAAGTTTATGCTCAGTGAAATAATCTGAATATGAACATTTTTAGTTTAAAATGTTAGAGTATTAGGAAAAAACCATCATTTTATTTATAGAATATTTTCAGTCTGGCTTGCACTCCAGTGCATTATATTTTTAAAAAATTCAGATTCTGCAAGACATTCTATTTTTTATATTTATTTTTGTATAACATTGATGTATATGCCAAGCTGGGCATGGTGGTGTATGTCTGTAGTTCCAGTTACTTAGAAGGCTGAGGTGGAAGGATCACCTGAGCCCAGCAGGTCAAGGTTGCGGTGGCTGTGAGCATGCCACCGCACTCTAGCCTGGGAGACAGAGTGAAACTCCAACTCAAGAAAAAAAAAAAAAGACCATGTATATGCCATCCACAATCTCAACTGCAACCTAGAATAAATGTGGATCCTACATTGTATCTGAGTTCTTTTTTTTTTTTTTTGAGTTGGAGTCTCACTCTGTCACCCAGACTGGAGTGCAATGGCCGCTCCTGGCCACCGTAGCCTCAACCTGCTGGGCTCCGGCAATCCTTCCACCTCAGCCTTCCAAGTAGCTGGAACTACAGGCGCGCACTACTACACCCAGTTGATTTTTTGATTTATTGTAGAGATGAGGTCTTGTCAAGTTGCCCAGGCAGGTCTCCAACCGGCAGGCTCAGGCAATCCACTCACCTCGGCCTCCCAAAGTGCTGGGTTTACAGCTGAGCCACCGAGCCCGGCCTTATCTGAGTTCTTACTGAATGATAAAAGCAAAACATTTGAATTGTGATGAGGGGCAAAGAAAGCTTATCTTGTTCAATTGCTGTATTTTATCACAGCTAGTAGTTCAACTATAAATGTATTTTTCTTTTTTTTTTTTTTTGAGTTGGGTTCTTACTTTGTCACCCATGCTGGAAGGCAGTGGCACAATCATGGCTCATCACAGCCTCAACCTCTTGGGTTCAAGTGAGACTTTTTTTTTCTGAGTTGGAGTCTCACTCTGTCGCCCAGGATGGCGTACAGTGGCACGCTCATGACCACTGCAGCTTCTACCTGCTGGGCTCAGGTGATCCTTCTGCCTCAGCCTTCCAAGTAGCTGGAACTATAGGTATGTGCCCCCATGCTTAGCTAATTTTTTTATTTATTGTAGAGATGAGGTCCTATCAAGTTGCCCAGGCTGGTCTCGAACCCATGGGCTCAGGCAATTCTCTCACCTTGGGCCCCCAAAGAGCTGGGATTATAGGTAATAGCCACCATGCCCATCCTCAAGTGAGCCTTTCAAACGGCCTCTGAAGTAGCTGGGACTACAGGCAAGTGTCACCACACCTGGATACTCTTTTTTCATTTTATTTTTGTAGAGACAAGATCTTGCTATGTTGTACAGGCTGGTCTCAAACTCCTGGGCTCAAGAAATCCTCCTGCTTTAGCCTTCCCAGGTCTAGGATTACAGGTATGAGCCATCACACCCGGCCTCAACTATAAATGTATTTTTTAAGGCAAAATTTATAATGTATTACAGTATGCCACAAGCTCGAGTTACAAAAAAAAAAAAATGCCGCCAGGCTCAGTGGCTCAGCCTGTAATCCCGTGCCTTGGGAGGCTGAGGTGAGTGGATTGCCTGAGCCCGCAGGTTCGAGACCCGCCTGGGCAACTTGGCAAGACCTCATTTCTACAATAAATCAAAAAATCAGCTGGGCATGGTAGTGCATGCCTGTAATCCCGGCTACTTGGAAGGCTGAGGTGGAAGGATCACCGAAGCCCAGCAGATCAAGGCTGCAGTGGCTGGGAGCGGCCACTGCACTCGAGTCTGGGCGACAAAGTGAGACTCCAACTCAAAAAAAAAAAAAAAATGTTGTATAAAAACCAAGCAGGGTTTATATATCCTTCTGGTTTTGAAGGCTGGCATCACACTGCACAATTTGCATGCAGGTGACTGGAGTCCAGGTCATGTGGGACTTAGAAAAGAGACCAAGCTAGTGCTTATGACACAGCAACAGTAAAATTATACGTATTCCTGGGAAAGGAGGGAATGAACAGTTACTGCTTAATGGTTGCAAGAGTTTCTGTTTGGGGTGATGAAAAGGTTTTGAAAATATATAGTTGTGATGGCTGCACAACCTTGTGAATATAATCAGTGTCACTAAATTATACACTTAAAAATGGTTAAAATGGCTGCGCTGGGTGGCTCAGCCTGTAATCCCACGCCTTGGGAGGCCGAGGTGAGTGAATTGCCTGAGCCTGCGGGTTTGAGACCTGCCTGGGCAACTTGGCGAGACCTCATCTCTACAATAAATCAAAAACTTAGCCGGGTGTGGTAGCGTGTGCCTGCAGTTCCAGCTACTTGGAAGGCTGAGGGGGAAGGATTGCCGGAGCCCAGCATGTTGAGGCTGTGGTGGCCGGAAGCGGCCACTGCACTCCAGTATGGGTGACACAGTGAGACTCCAACTCAAAAAAAAAAAAAAAAAGGTTAAAGTGGAAAATTTCGTGTCATATATATTTTATCATAGTAAAAAAAGGAAGCAAGCAAGCAATATAATTTTTTAAACTTTTAATTATTTTATTTTATTTTATTTTTTTGAGTGGGAGTCTCACTCTTGTTACCCAGGCTGGAGTGCAGTGGCAGGCTCACAGCCAACGCAGCCTCGACCTGCTGGGCTTAGGAAATCCTTCCACCTCAGTCTTCCAAGTAGCTGTAACTACAGACGCATGCCACCATGCCCGGCTAGTTTTTGTGATTTATTATAGAAACAAGGTCTCACCAAGTTGCCCAGGATGGTCTCGAACCCCTGGGCTCAGGCAATCCTCTCCCCTCAGCCTCCCAAAGTGCTGGGATTATAGGTTGAGCCACTGCGCCCAGCCACTCAAACTCTTTTAAGAACTTTAATATATTTTCTTCTCAGTAGTGTTCATTTGCAGAAGAACACACTCAAAAGAAGTTCTCGAATAAGAAATGTTTTGCCAGGCAATCTGATACTAGAAAAACGTTTTTAAAGTGTCATTTATTAAATATTAAATTTCTGGGCCAGGACGGTGGCTCATGCCTGCAATCCCAGCACCTTGGAAGGCCAAGGTAGGTGGGCTGCCTGAGCCCAGGAGTTCGAGACCAACCTGGGCAACACACAGCAAAACTTTATCTCCACAAAAAAATTTAAAAATTCACTGGGCATGGTGGCACATACCTATAGTCCCAGCCTACTGGGGAGACTGAGTTGGAAGGATCACCTAAGCCCAGGAGGTTGAGGCTGCTGTGAACTGTGATCGTGTCACTGCACTCCAGCCTGGGTAACAGAGTGTGACCCCAACTCCAAAAAAAGAAAAATAGAAAATTAAATTTCTGTCAGACTTCTCACCGATGCAGAAGTTTCAACAGAGACCTGAATTTACTATTAATCTTTAAAAGACTCTCAGTAAAGACTCCCTAAAGATGAAAAAAAAAATTAAAA
>NW_007258242.1:123967-130388 GCF_000164805.1 Carlito syrichta | reverse complement strand
AAAAAAAAAAAAAAAAAGGTTAAAGTGGAAAATTTCGTGTCATATATATTTTATCATAGTAAAAAAAGGAAGCAAGCAAGCAATATAATTTTTTAAACTTTTAATTATTTTATTTTATTTTATTTTTTTGAGTGGGAGTCTCACTCTTGTTGCCCAGGCTGGAGTGCAGTGGCATGCTCATGGCCACCGCAGCCTCGACCTGCTGGGCTCAGGCAATCCTTCTGCCTCAGCCTTCCAAGTAGCTGGAACTACAGGCGCACATTATCATGATGTATTGTAGAGACGAGGTCTCACCAAGTTGCCCAGGCTGGTCTCGAACCCCTGGGCTCAGGCAATCCTCTTGCCTCTGCCTCCCAAAGTGCTGGGATTACAGGTGTGAGCCACTGCGCCCAGCCTATATAATTATATCTTATTCATAAAACTTACATAGGTAAAAACATTAAATAATGCAAATAAAAACAACAAAATTACTTGCCTTATTGCCTTTCTTTTTTCTTGTTGATCAGAAGAGACATATGCCTTCATCTCATCAGTAGCACGACAAAGCTGAACTTCTAGGTTCTAAATGGAAAGACTTAAGTTTTAGGGAAGTCTTTGAGACAGAAAAATTTCAGAAAAGTTTTTGATTTACTTCTTTGTCTTACCTTAATCATACAATTTGTATAATGGTATCTACTTTCTTCTTGAAGACATTCTTCACGGAGTCCTCTAACTTCCTATAATATGTAATTTTAAATGAGCAACATTATTGAAAAAATAAGACAGATGCAGAGAAGATGACTTAAATGTACAAAGAACTACCATCAGAGTCATTTCCTCTTCTGTACTATTATCCTTGTTTACTCTAGTGGAAAAGGTTCCAATACTTCCTAAATAATACTCTTATCACTCTATCACCTGCAGGTTCAGTTATTTTTTTATTTTTATTTTTTTGAGTTGGGGTCTCACTCTGTCACCCAGACTGGAGTGCAGTGGCCGCTCCCAGTCACTGCAGCCTCAACCTGCTGGGTTCCAGCGATCATTCTGCCTCAGCCTTCCAAGTAGCTGGAACTACAGGCACGTGCTACCATACCCAGCTAATTTTTTGATTTATTGTAGAGATGAGGTCTCACCAAGTCGCCCAGGCAGGTCTCGAACCCGCAGGCTCAGGCAATTCACTCACCTCAGTCTCCCAAGGCGCGGGATTACAGGCTGAGCCACCGAGCCTGGCTTCTTTTTTTTTTTTTTGAGTTGGAGTCTCACTCTGTCACCCAGGCTAGAGTGCAGTAGCACACTCACGGCCAGGCCTCCGCAGCCTCGACCTGCTGGGGCAGGCGATCCTTCTGCCTCAGTCTTCCAAGTAGCTGAAACTATAGGCACGTACCACCATGCCCGGCTAATTTTTTGATTTATTGTAGAGATGAGGTCTCACCAAGTTTGCCCAGGCTGGTCTTGAACCTGTGAGCTCAGGCAATCCTCTCACCTTGGCCTCCCAAAGTGCTGGGATTATAGGCTTAAGCCACCACGCTTGGCCAGTTATTCAATTAATAAGTCTCTGCCGTGTGTCTAGCACTGTCCAAAGTGCTAAGGACACAGTAGTGAACACATAGGTTCCTGCTCTCATTCAAGGAGAGGAAATAGACAAATGAAGAAATATATATCGAAGGTTATATAAATAATAACGAAGGTTATTTTGGATAGGGATAAGTGCTATGAAGGAAATTCAACAGTAGATGTGATAGAGAGACCAGGTCAGGTTGGGGAGGAGAGTAGGAAAATTTAGATAGGGTGAACAGAGAAGACCTCTAGTAAGTGGTGACATGAATAAAAGAGCAAGGCAGAGCCGAGGGGCAATTGTACCAAGCAGAGGGAAGTGCACATGCAAAAGCCCAGAAATGAAAATCAGTTTGGCCTTTCTGAAGTTCAGGAAGAAGGCTGGAGCACTGTGGATGAGGAGTAGAACAAATGCCTATGAAGTCAATGAACAAGTGGCGTCTTGCAGACCATGTTTGGAGGTTAGATTTTAGTTCAAGTGCAATGGGAAGCCAATGGAGGGTGGCCTAAATTTTAAACAGGTTTCCTTGGTTGCTTTATGGAGAATAAACCACAGGAGGTCAAGAGTAGAAAAGGGAGAGCAGGTAGCTTACTGAGGGAGTCGAGGTAAGACATGATGGGCCTTGGACTTTGGTAGCAGTAGTACAGATGGGAAATCCAGTGTGTACATGTTCAGTTTAAAGAAACAAAGATCCCTGGAACTTAGGAGACAGGCTCAGGAGACAAGGATAAAGACTTGGGAATCTTTTGATATTGGCGTAGTAAAAATGTGCATACATAGGCAGTTTTATTTTTATTTTTTTAGAGATGGAGTCTCACTCTGTTGCCCAGGCTGGAGCTCAGTGGCACAATCATAGTTCACTACAACCTTAAACTTCTGGGCTCCAGTGATCCTCTGGCCCCAGTCTCCCGAGTAGCTGGGACTACAGGTGCATGCACAGGCAGTTTTTGCTAAATTATTACAATAAAAACTCTTTTCTTACCTGTTCTAATTTGGACCGATTGCTTTCGAGGCCTGCTGCACAGCTATCATACTGGGATTTCTTTTCATCACACTCCTGGGTTAATTCCTAGCATAAGAAGGGCAAATGATTGAATAAGTGAAAAACAAAGGCCTAAAATGTGGCTCTGAAACAATACATGCCCTTGTCAGTCTTGTAACTTAACTCTAAGCTTCTTGGCATACTTAAGAGTTATTTATACAACAATCAGACATTTGAGAATTACGATAGATGAAGGTGCTGATAAGAATAATAGCTACCATGTAAAGAGCTGTGTGCCAAGTTCTTTGTTAGGAGACACAACAGGGAACAAAACAGCCAAACATTCTTCCCCTTCAAGTAATGTTCAGACAAGTAAACAAGCTGCTGAGAGTTATGATGGCTAAACGCAAGGTGTTATAGAAGACACAGAGTACTCTCATGAATCTGACCCGGGCTTAGGGATCAGTGGGGACAACATCCTGGAGAAACTGATAGCTAAGCATGAAGGATTAGTAATAGGTGGAAAGTGACCAAGGGGAAATAGGGCAGTTTTTTTTTGAGTTGGAGTCTCACTCTGTCACCCAGCCTGGAGTGCAGTGGCTGCTTCCGGCCACTGCAGCCTCGACCTGATGGGCTCCCGCGATACTTCTGCCTCAGCCTTCCAAGTAGCTGGAACTACAGGTGCGCGCTACCATGCCCGGCTAATTTTTTGAATTATTGTAGAGATGAGGTCTTGCCAAGTTGCCCAGGCGGGTCTCAAACCCGCGGGCTCAGGCAATCCACTCACCTCAGCCTCCCAAAGCGCGGGATTACAGGCTGAGCCACTGAGCCCGGCTGAGCAGTTTTTAAAAAATGAACACTATGAATAAAGAATTGGCAGCAAGAGAGAACAAAAACAATTTAAGGAACGTACAAGTAGTTGATTAGCGGGAATATGTCTGGGAAGTAGTGAGAGAGAAGGCTGAAGACTTAGGCAGGGCTTAATCAGAAGAACTACATAATCCATGCTAGGGTGTTGGAATTTTATACTTGACAATAACTAAATCTCAAAACAAGCCCTTGAAAGAAGTATTAATACCCCTATATAAGGCTTGGAAAAAGTTCAAGGAGGCTAAATACCTTGCCAAAGATTACACTGCTAGAAAAGGGTGGAGTCAGAATTTGAGTTCATGCTATCTAAGCAGTTTCTTTTTTGGGGAGAGGGGTGGTACTTTAAACTTTGTTTTGTTTAAGTAGTTTCAAGCTTTCTACTAATGTAATATTTTGAATGAGACAACCTGAAAATCTCCTGCTACAACATCTAGAAATGCTAAAAGTATAGTCATACACCACATTGTGTTTCAGTCAACAACAGACCATATTATGACAGTGATCCCATAAGATTATAATGGAGCTGAAAAATTCCTATCAGTAGTGACATCATAGGCATCATAATGTCATAGTGCAACAAATTATTCATGTGTTTGTGGTGATGCCAGTGTAAACAAACCTACTGTGCTGCCAGTTGTATAAAAGTATAGTACATATGACTATGTATAGTGTATAATACTTGATAATAAACAACTATGTTACTGGCTTACGTATTTGCTCTACTGTACTTTTTGTTGTTATTTGGAGTGTATTGCTTTGATATTTTTTTAAAGTTTACTGTAAAACAGCCTCACACAGGTCCTTTAGGAAGTATTACAGAAGAAGACAGTGTTATCATGGGAGATGACAGTTCCATGCGTGTGACTGCCCTTTAAGACCTTTCGGTGGGACAAGATATGGAGGTAGAAGAAAGTGATATTGAGGATCCTGACCCTGTGTAGGTCTAGGCTAATGCGTGTGTTTGTGTCTTAGTTTTTTTTAGATTAGAAAATATAGTTTATTTAGAAAGTAAATTGGAGAGAGAGAGAGAGAGAGAGAGAGAGAAAGAGATTCGTCTCCCCAGGATAGGGGAGGGGGCCAAAGCTAGGAAACATGGTGGCCATTGCTCAAAGAGTCACATGGACACACCTGAGTTTAACAAAGCAATAGAGAATGGATAGAGAGACAAAGAGGAGATTTACGTCCCCAAGATAGAGGACAGGGCCAAAGCTAAGAAACATGGTGGCCATAGCTCAAAGAACACATGGTCTGGCCAGTGCTTAACAAAACAATGGCCCGTGTCTTAGTTTTTAACAAAAAAGTTTAAAAAGTAAAAAAAAAAAAACAACAGAAAAAACTTAAAGAATGAGGACATAAAGAACTATCTTATACTGCTGTACAATGTGTTTTAAGCTAAGTATCATTATAAGAGTAAAAAAGTTAAAAAAATTAAAAAGTTTACAAAGTAAAAAAGTAACAATAAGCTAAAGTTACTTCATTATTGAAGAAAATTTTTTATGAATTTAGTGTAGTCTAAATGTACAGTGTTGATAAAGTCTACAGTGGTGGACAGTAATGTCCTGGGTCTTCACATTCACTCACTGACTCACCCAGAACAACAAGCTTCATTCATGGTAAGTGCCCTATAAAAGTGTATTTTTTATTTTTATTTTTTTGAGTCAGAGTGTCACTGGATGCAGTATCGTGATCATGGCTACCATAGCCCTGACCTGCTGGGCTTGGGTGATCTTTCTGTTTCAGCCTTCCAAGAGCTGGGACTATAGGCACATGCCATCATGCCCAGCTAATTTTTTGATTTATTATAGAGACGAGGTCTTGCCAAGCTGCCAGACTGGTCTCAAACTCCTAGACTCAGGCAATCTTCTCACCTCAGCCTCTCAAAGTACTGGTATTACAGGTGTGAGCCACTGTGCCTGGCCTTATCTTTTATACTAAAATTTTACTGTACTTTTCCTATGTTTAGATATGCTTAAACACACACATATTTACTATTGTTGTAATTCCCTTCAGTATTCAGTACAGCAACATGCTGTACAGGCTTGCAGCCTAGAAGCAATAGGCTGTATAGCCTAGGTATGTAGTGGGCTATATGCCTATAGTGTAGTATACTCTATCTAGGTTTGTGTAAGTACACTCTATGATATTTGTACAATAATGAATCACCTAATGATATGTTTCTCAGCATGTATCTTTGTCATTAAGTGATGCATGACTTACATCTACAAATGCTTGGTAAAGTAGAGCAACATCCTTTCAAATCTAGAGCAAAAATGTACTGTCAAGGAAATAAGAGAAATTACCAGGCCCAGAAACAAAGGATGACATTATGGGTACACATGGTGAAAGGAGCTGGGGATGTTCAGTCTTAGTGACAGAGTGATTTTAATATACAGGCAAGGCAGACGAAAAGCCTTAGGCCTGTGCAGAGTAGGAAGTTAGAACTGAAGACTCCACAGGCAATCCAAGTTGGGAGTGAGTCTGAGACAAGGAAGCTGTGAGTCAAGTCTGAGAATAATCTTGGTTCCACACAATACTGCTTCCTTGGAAATAGAAGAGTTAACATAAATGACCAAAGTTGTATGTGCTGTCTTTATTGTGTGGAATCGCATCCAGGTTGGGGTGACTAGGACAATATATAAGATTGTTCGGGAAAAGGGGATGTGTCTTTTATATATCAAAGTGACTTACAGATACCCAAAGCTCTCAAGGGTGACAGTCATACACACCCAAAATGGGAAAAGAGGCTGCAGAGGCTAAGTACTTAAGTAGCTGCTGGGCCTCTCAATGAGTGGAATTATGGTATAGTGGACAAAAATCTCATTTGGTTTGGAGTCGGAATGATCACTATGTAGCTATGCTTCTGTAGAGCTAAATGGGAAAAGAGGCCTGTCCTCAGGCAGGTTTGGAGGTTGAATTTACCCTACCTACACTGTCCAGGAACCCCCAAGCTAATACATTAACTCAAAATTAGCTCCAAATTTGTGATATATATATATATATATATATATATATATATATATATATATATATATTTT
>NW_007258242.1:123318-123947 GCF_000164805.1 Carlito syrichta | reverse complement strand
CCAAGTAGCTGGAACTACAGGTGTGTGCTACCATGCCCGGCTAATTTTTTGATTTATTGTAGAGATGAGGTCTTGCCAAGTTGCCCAAGTTGTCTTGAACCCGCGGGCTCAGGCAACCCACTTACCTCAGCCTCCCAAAGTGCGGGATTATAGGCTGAGCCACCAAGTCCGGCTGTTTGTGATATTTCTAAAACACCTGGGCAAAAACACGCAAAACCACTCTGGAGGGACACACCCTTCAAACTGGCTCTCAGGATTCAAAAGACAAACCCTTTTAAAGGTAAGCTCACGGTCTCAAAGTATAAAACATACAAGGAAACAATCAATCCATTAGGAATGAAGATCAGAAGACATAAACAATAACAGGACTATACCTAAAGGAATATTGTATACTAGAAATAAGTCTATCACACAAGTGAGCTTAAAATAATAAACACCACAGGCTGGGCACAGTGGCTCATGCCTGTAATCCCAACACTTTCGGAGGCCGAGGCGAGAGGATTGCTTAAACCCAGGAATTTGAGACCAGTTTGGGCAACATA
Source organism: Carlito syrichta (assembly GCF_000164805.1). Classification (NCBI taxonomy): domain Eukaryota; kingdom Metazoa; phylum Chordata; class Mammalia; order Primates; family Tarsiidae; genus Carlito; species Carlito syrichta. The sequence continues at coordinate 123,405 of NW_007258242.1, read as the reverse complement.
GTGACACTTCATCTCAACAACAACAAAAATTTTTTTTTTTTTTTTTTTTTTTGTTTTGAGTTGAAGTCTCACTCTGTCACCCAGACT
>NW_007258242.1:120912-122776 GCF_000164805.1 Carlito syrichta | reverse complement strand
TCGAGGCTGTGGTGGCCATGAGTGTGCCACTGCACTCCAGCCTGGGTGACAGAGTAAGACCCTGACTCAAAAAACAAAGAAACAACCCCCAGTTAAAAAAAAAAAAAGTTTAATAATAAAAACAAAAAACAAAAACAAAGAAACAAAAAAATACTATAAAGGAAGAACTGAAAACAAAAGATTAGGAAATGACACCAAAAAAAAAAAAAAAAAAAAAGAAAAGAAAAAGAAAGTGATTAATATAAAAACTGGCTAGGCTTGGTGGCTCAGCTCGTAATGCCAGCACTTTGGGAGGCCAAGACCAGTGGGTTGCCTGAGCCCTTGAGTTTGAGATCAGCCTGGGTAATTTGGCAAGAACTTGTCTCTACAATAAATCTACAATTAAAAAAAAAAATTAGCTGGGCATGGTAGCACATGCCAGTAGTTCTAGCTACTCGGAAGCCCGGGGCGGAAGGATTGCCAGAACCCAGCAGGTCGATGCTGGGGTGGCAATGAGTGTGCTACTGCCCTCCAGCCAGGGCAACAGCATGAGACTCCAACTCAAAAAAAGGAAAGAAAAATCAGTACAGAGAAGATATTACCTAAAAAGAAATGATAATTAACCTGATAGCAGCCCCTTCAACAGAATAATCATGCTTAAAATAATAAACACTATAGGCTGGGCACAGTAAAGAGAGCAGTGAAAATATTTCTTTTTCTGACCAAGTCATTATTTAAGAAGAAAAAAATGATTTATCATAATGGTTCTTTACTGAGAGTACTGAAAAAAAAAAGCCAAACAAGGAAATTGAATTTTGGGAAAAAGGAAATTGAATCCAGAAGTAACAAGTAAAATACAGGTAGCAGTGGTAAATCTAAACAGAAAAGGATTTACAAAGTAGTAATTATGAGTAACAAACACTATAACAACTACTTTTACAGATTTAGAAATAAGAAAATAAAATGCTAGAGGATAACAATACACATGTAAGGTAGGAGAGGATGTTACATTATTCTAGGGTTCCTGTATTGTTGGGGAGTTGATTAAGTTTAGACTTTGTTAAGTTAGGACATGTTAAAAGCTTAAGAGAAGACTGGGCATGGTGGCTCAATTCTGTAATCCCAGCGCTTTGGGAGGTCAAGTTGAGAGGATTGTTTGAGCCCGGGAATTTGAGACCAGCCTGGGCAACTTGGTGAGACCTCGTCTCTACAACAAATCAAATAATTAATTGGGTGTGGTGGCACGTGCTTGTAGTTCCAGTTACTTAGAAGTCTGAGGAGGAAGGATCGATCGCATGAGCCCAGCAGGTCAAGACTGTGGTGGCCATCAGCATGCCATTTGCACCCAGCCAGGGCAACAGAGTGAGACTCCAACTCAAAAAACAAACAAACAAAAAAACTGAAGAGAAAATCATATCAGAATAGAAGAGACAGAAAAGGAAACAAGAAAACAGGATTGATACAATGAATGGTAAAAAGGAAAATAAGCAAAGAAAAAGCATAGCAAGTAGAATGTACACTTAGAAAAAAATCCAAATGTATCAAAAATCAGAGCAAACATAATTAAGACTAAACTCACCAATTAAAAGACACATTCTCAAGCTGGATGTAAGAAACCACACCCACACAAAAACCAACTAAATGCTATTTATGAGACATATATAAAATAAAAATAAGGACATAAAAAGCTGAAAGTAAACAGAAATAAAAAGATATACCAAGCAATATTAAGCATAAGAAAACTGGCATACACATACTTTAATAGTAGATAAAATAATACTCCTCAGTCTGTAATCCCGCGCTTTGGGAGGCCGAGGTGAGTGAATTGCCTGAGCCCACAGGTTCGAGACCCACCTGGGCAACTTGGTGAGACCTCATCTCTACA
>NW_007258242.1:119171-120677 GCF_000164805.1 Carlito syrichta | reverse complement strand
CACTCACCTCAGCCTCCCAAAGGCGCGGGATTACAGGCTGAGCCACCGAGCCTGGCGAGGCTTTCTTTTTTAAAAAAAACTTTTGGTGTGGTAAAAAGCACATTAAAAATTTTGCCATTTTAACCATTTTTATGTATACAATTCAGTGGCATTAAGCATATTCACAATCCTGGGCAACCATCATCACATCCGCTCACAGAAGTCTTTTCATCTGAAAAAATTTCAGTGAAACATTTTACCCATTCACTAGGAAGTTTAGAACAACATATTTAAGAAGGCTGATCTGATAAACACATGGAGATTCCTGTTCTTAACAACTGGAAAATATACACTCTTTTCAAGATCAAGTTATTAAAAAAATCAAGTTTGCTTCATATCTCCCCCCTGCTATATTTAACCCTAGAAGATTATGGAAGTATACTTCAAAAATCCTCAAGGAGGCCAGGCATGGTGGCTCACGCCTGTAATCTCAGCACTTTGGGAGACCAAAGAGGGAGGACTGCTTGAGACCACGAGTTTGAGATCAGCTTGGACAACATAGCAAGACTGTTTCCACAAAAAAATAATAAACTGTGTGTGGTGGCATGTGCCCATAGTACTCAGTAGGCTCAGTGGAAGGATCGCCTAAGCCCAGGAGGTCAAGGCTGGAGTGAACCATGATTGTGCCACCGCACTCCAGCCTGGGCAACAGAGTGAGACTCTGACTTAAAAAGAAAAAGAAGAAATCCTCAAGGAAAGAAAGCATGATCTAACAGTCAACTTGTTGTTGAAATACTTAGGCAACAAATGTTAGAACATGCAAGAACTCACCAGAAAATACTGTTATTTTTTTTTTGAGTCAGAGTGTCACTGTCACCCAGGCTAGAGTACAGTGGCATGCTCACAGTCACCCAGTCTTGACCTGCTGGGCTCAGGCGATCCTTCTACCTCAGCTTTCCAAGCAGCTGGAACTATAGCTGGATGTGTCACCATGCCCAGCTGATTTTTTGATTTATTGTAGAGATGAGGTCTCCCCAAGTTGCCCAGGCTGGGCTCAGGCAATCCTCTCACCTCGGCCTCTCAAAGTGCTAGGATTATAGGTGTGAGCCACTGCACCCAGCTGGAATAGTGTTCTTATGAGCCTTTTTAAAGGACTCAATTAGAGGACAAGTTACAATCAAAAAAGAAGTTGGCTGGGTATGATGGTTCATGCCTATAACCCCAGTATTTTGGGAGGCTAAGGCAGGAGGACTGCTTGAGGCCAGGAGTTTGAGAGCAGCCCAGGCAACATAGTGAGACCCTATTTTTGCCAGGAAAAAAAAAATTAGCCAGGTGTGGTGGCACATGGATATAGTCCCAGTGACTCAGGAGGCTGAGGTGGGAGGGTTGCTTGAAACTGGGACTTTGAGGCTGCAATGAGCTATGATCAGACCGCTGAGTTCCGGCTTGGGAAACACAGTAAGACTCAATCTCTCTTTTTTTTTTCTCTTTTAATTTTTTTTTATTTTAAAGGTGTGGGGTACAATT
>NW_007258242.1:82808-118807 GCF_000164805.1 Carlito syrichta | reverse complement strand
CTGGGTGACAGAGTGAGACTCCAACTCAAAAAAAAAAAAAGAGAGAGAGAAATAAGACAAAGGGCAGTCAATGGATTGGCAATGAGCACTGGGTCTAATGATTACAGGTCTAGCTCTGAAAACAAAAGTGGGAACTAGAGTAATAGGACAGAATGTAAATGTTATGCACCCCGACAAGGTAGAAATGATACAAAAAAGCCTGCAGGAAAGAGAGGGAACAGAAGGGGGAAGGTAGATTAAATAAGCTGGTTTCCTCATTTTTTTTTCATCACTAGGGGTGGGTATGGAAATGTCAAGGAATATTATTTAAAGCTAACAAGTCATAGTACAACCATATTCAAAGTGTAAAGGCAAACACTAAGAAAGACAATACAGTCAACTAAAGCCAGGCAATAGAAGAGAAGGAAAAGAGGGAGAAGAAGAAATATACTAACTTCTTCACTTCTCACAGTGTGAATTAATAGGTACTATCTAAATAAATAAACCATTAATTGTAGAGTTATAATGGCTAGAAAAGAAATTAAAAAAAAGAAAGAAAGAAAAAAGAAGTAAATCCATGCTGTATAGAATTGTTTAAGGGAAATAATAGAAATTCTTTTTTTTTTTTTTAGCACCCACAGCACATAACTATTAACAGCTCCCTATGTATTTTCCAGAAATTTTCTGAGAATTAATTAACATCATTATTTAATAGCTACCTTAAATTTGTTCTCCACACCTTTGCTTTACTTGCTAAAACAACAAAGGCTTTGCGGGGGGGTGCTGAAATCAAACCTGACAGATTCCAAGATCAAAATATCTGCTTCCTTTTGATTACATTTATCTGTTATACATTTTTTGCTCACCTTATACTTTCTACTTTATGAAAATTATTTCTGGTGTGTCTCTTGAATAGATCTTGAATTTGGTTTTGTTATGTGATATGTGAAAGGCTTGTTTTAATAGGTAAGTTTAGCCCATTTATATTAATTGCTATGCAGGCATATTTTGTTTTAGTGGTATTATTTTATGCTCGGCTTTCAATTTTATATTTATTCATTCAATTGTTTTCTGAGTTGGAGTCTCACTCTGTCACCTAGGCTGGAGTACAGTGGCATACACTCACGGCCACTACAGCCTTGATCTGCTGGACTCAGATGATCCTTCTGCCTCAATCTTCCAAGTTGCTGGAACCATAGGCATGCGCCACCATGCCTGGCTAATTTTTTTATTTATTATAGAGACAAGGTCTTGCCAAGTTGCCTGGGCGGGTCTCCAATCCCTGGGCTTGAGCAATCCTTTTGCCTCGGCCTCCCAAAGTGCTGGGATTACAGGCGTGAGCCACCATGCCTGGCTGACTTTCAATTTTAAAGCCTGTAAAAAAGTTCTCCTCTTTTCCTTCTCTTTTTCCCTCTAGCTATCTCCCTCCTCTCCTCTCCTTTCTCTCTCTCCCCCATCATCTCTTTCTCCTCTCTCCCACCCCGTGTGTGTGTGTGTGTGTGTGTGTGTGTGTGTGTGTGCGCGCGCGCGCGCGTGTGTTTCTAGTTTTTTCTTTTTACTTTTTTTTTCTGGAGTCAGGGTCTGTCGCCCAAGCTGGAGTGCAGTGGCATGCTCATGGCTACCGAAGCCTCCACCTGCTGGGCTCAGGCAATCCTCAGCCTTCCAACTAGCTTGAACCATAGGTGTACACTACCATGCCCGGCTAATTTTTTGATGTATTATAGAGACAAGGTCTTGCCAAGTTGCCTGGTCTGGTCTGGAACTCCTGGGCTCAGGTAATCCAGTTGCCTTGGCCTCCCAAAGTGCTGGGATTACAAGATAAGCCACCATGACTAGCTGGCTTTTAATGTTAAAGCCTGTAAAAAAGTTCTTATCTTTTTCCTTCTAGCTCTCTCCCTCCCCTCCCCTCCCCTCCCTGTCCCACCCCTTCTCCCCGCCACCCCTCTGTGTGTGTGTGTATGTTTTCTGGCTTATGTTTTTTTCTTTTTTTGAGTCAGGGTCTCTCCCTGTTGCCCAGGCTGCAGTGCAGTGGCAGTGGCATGCTCATGGCCACCAAAGCCCCAACCTGCTGGGCTCAGGCAATCCTTCCACCTCAGCCTTCCAACTAGCTAGAAACATAGGCATACACCACCACACTTGGCTAATTTTTTCTTGATTTACTGTAGAGATGAGGTCTTCCCAAGTTGCCCAGGCTGGTCTTGAACCCCTGGCTTCAGGCAACCCTCCTGCCTCTGCCTCCCAGCTGGATTTACTTTTATAAGAAAAAATAATCAGTCAGGCACAGTTCCTTACACCTGTAATCCCAGCACTTTGAGAGGCTGAGGCAGGAGAATTGCTTCAGCCCAGGAGTTCAAGACCAACCTAGGCAACATAGCAAGACCTTGTCTCCACAAAAAACTTAAAAAATGAGCCAGGCATAGTGGCATGCACCTATGGTCCAAGTTACTCGAGAAGCTGAGGCAGTAGGATCACCTGAGCCCAGGAGGCCAAGGCAGTGGTGAGCAATGATCATGTCATTGCACTCTAGGCTGAACAACAGAGTGAGACTCTGACTCAAAAAAAAAAAATCAATAAATAAGAAATATTTGGTGGGCTCGGTGGCTCAGCCTGTAATCCCAGCACTTTGGGAAGTTGAGGTGAGTAGAATGCCTGAGCCCACGGGCTCAAGACCAGCCCAGGCAATTTGATGAGACTTCCTATCTACCAAAAAAAAAAAAAAAAATAGCTGGGCTCGATGGCTCAGCCTGTAATCCCGCATCTTTGGGAGGCTAAGGTGAGTGGATTGCCTGAGCCCGTGGGTTCATGACCCACCTGGGCAGGCGAGACCTCATCTCTACAATAAATCAAAAAATTAGCCGGGCGTGGTAGCACGCGCCTGTAATTCCCGCTACTCGGAAAGCTGAGGTGGAAGGATCGCCGGAGCCCAGCAGGTCAAGGCTGCGGTGGCCGGGAGCGGCCACTGCACTCCAGTCTGGGCGACAGAGTGAGACGCTAACTCAAAAAAAGAAAAAAAAAAATTAACCAGACGTGGTAGCATGTGCCTGTAGTTCTGGCTACTTGGAAGGCTGAGGCAGAAGGATCACCGGAGCCTAGCAGGTCAACGCTGGAGTGGCTGTGAGTGTGCCACTGCACTCCAGCCTGGACAATGGAGTAGATTCCAACTCAAAAAATAAAAATTAAAAAAATATATATTTTTTAAAAAGAAAAATTTTTGTGAAACTACTAATTATCATATATTATCCTCTAAAATATGAGTGTTTTAGTTTTTTCCCACATGTTAGCAATTACATATAATTATTCCACTTAATTACATATAATTTATAGAACTGCTCCTAAGAAAATAAACATGAAACTTTTAAAGATGTTATTCTAATTCTAGATGATTGTAAGAGATTTAGATAAATATAAGTTACATGTCTTGAGTTGTGATGCTCTAATTTTCAAAGTTGTTTATGTTCAAATTTTTAAAACATGTAAGTACAACAGAAAGGAAATATACTAACAGCTCACTATGAGATTTTGTAAATATTTTAGGGTTGCTCATTAAAGTAAGAGTGTTAACTATTTTTTTTTTTTGAGTCAGAGTTTTTAGTTAAGTATTTTTTTTTTTTTTTTTGAGTTGGAGTCTCACTCCTTTGCCCAGGCTGGAGTGCAGTGGCACACACACTCATGGCCACCCCAGCATCAACCTGCTAGGATCCAGCGATCCTTTCGCTTCAGTCTTCCAAGGAGCTGGAACTACAGGTGTGTGCCACCACATCTGGCTATTTTTTATTTTATTGTAGAGACAAGGTCTCGCCAAGTTGTCCAGACTGGTCTTGAACCCACGGGCTCAGGCAATCCACTTGCCTCAGCCTCCCAAAGTACTGGGATTACAGGGTGAGCCATGGAGCCCAGCCTAGTTAAGTATTTGTAAATACTTTTCCTCTTTAAAAATGTGATAATGAACTTTTGTAGTTTCAAGTATTAAACATAGACAAGCTGAAAAAAAAAGTATTAAAAATAGAGAAAAACTGCTTATGTCGAATGGTAGAGGCCACCTGATCTGGATTTGTGGAGGGCATTTACCTTCTGACAGTTTATCTTTAAAGCAGTGGTTAGAATTAGCTTCCAAGTAATGGTATTTCATCACTTCTCATAAGCTATCAGAGTTTGCCCCACACCACACCTCCAAAGCAAGTTCATTAATCTAAAGTTAACCTGTCACCACTCATGGGCAGACTCTGAGCTTTTACCTGGCCACAAAAGAATGTGACTTCATATTTATAGCTCTGACATGTATACAATTTAAAGAAAAAATCTCACCTGGCTGTACTTGTGGACTTCAGCTTAAAATGCTTTTTTTCCTTCTCCCCTAACTCCAGTAATTTACAGCACAATAAGTAGCATAAGTTAAACAAAAACCTTTGTAGGTCATGTTGTTAGTCTCCTTTGCTGAATCAGAGCAATATGATAATAATTTGTTTTCTATAATTACCCAAGTAAAACATTCAGGATTCTAACTAGTACATCTGAACAACATAGAATATTAAAAGTACCACAAAATCAAGTTTACATACTTGACATTTCTGACGCAACTGTCGTAGTTCTTTTATAACTGGGGCTAGAGCTGACTTCTTTTCAGATACCAGTGAATTCAGTTTTTTTACCTGTCATTTAAGCAAAAAACATGACATCTAAAAAAAAATTCAAATGAAGAAAATACTATATGCATAGAGATATGTATTGCAAAGTTAAATATAAGAGTAAAAACTATAAATTACTTCAGTGCTAAACAACGGGGAAGTGATTTAGTAAATCTTGATTTCCCAGCAATACATACTGTACCATTTAAACACTCAAAATGTCAACTATCAAGACTATAAACCATTATGGGAAAATATTTACAATCTAACACTGAGTAAATAAATTATAAAATTGCCTTATGCTACTATAATCATGTTGTATTACACACAATATATATAATTTGGAGACTATATAAAATATGCATAAATATGAATGAATGGAGTGATGCTCAAAATACTTAGTAATCCGAATGGTATAATGACCAATCAGAATGGATACCAGTCAGAGAGATGAAAAGGATCTTACAGGCCTCTTCTGTAATAAATGTTAACCTCATTAGCTGTTAGACTATGGTGAGATCTAGAGAGTTCTGGAGGAATGGCCAATGTAGATAGGGCAGCTGGAGCAAAGTATGCTGAGGGTCTGGGACAGCAATTATTTATCAACAAGTAAGGAAAGATTTCAATATTTTAATGCCTGGTGAAAAGGTACAAGTGCATTCTGGTTGAACAGTTATTAAAAACATACAAAAGGTTGGGCGCGGTGGGGCTCATACTTGCAATCCTAGCACTTTGGGAGGCAAAGGCGAGAGGATTGCCTGAGCCCAGGGGTTCAAGACCAGCCTGGGCAACTTGGCAAGCTCAACTCTGCAATGAATCAAAATATTAGCTGGGCATGGTGGCATATGCCTGTAGTTCCAGCTACTTGGAAGGCTGAAGTGGAAGGATCGCCTGAGCCCAGCAGGTCAAGGGTGTGGTGGCCGTGAGCATGCCACTGCACTCCAGCCTAGGCAACAGAGTGATGCTCTGACCAAAAAAAAAAAAAACAAAATACACACACACACCCCAAAAATGAATTAACTATATTAGTTAGGGTGATATGGCATTAGGGTATTTGGGAAAATTAATTTTTTCTCTTAAATATTCATTTACTGTTCCATAACTTTCACATACTTAAAAACTCACAAAATGCATAAACTATTATAAATTGAACAACCATACTAGAATGAAAAAATTCAAAGAGATTCATAAACACAGATGAAAGAATATAAACAATGTGCAGAAATGAGAATTTGAGTCAGGCACGAGGGCTCCTGCCTGTAATCCCAGCAATCTAGGAGACAGGTGAGAAGATAGCCTGAGCCCCAGGGGTTCGAGACGAGCCTGGGCAACATGGCGAGACCTTGCCTCTACAATAAGTAAAAAAAAAATTAGCTGGGTGTGATGTTGCATGCCGTTAGTCCCAGCTACTTGGAAGGCTGAGGTGGATGGATTGCCTGAGCCCAGCAGGTCAAGGCTGTGGTAGCCTTAGGTGTGCCACTGCACTCCAGCGTGGGTCATAGAGTAAGATCCCGACTCAAAAAAAAAAAAAAGAAATGAGAATTTGAAAAATGTTTCACTGAAAACAAAGCAAACAGCTGGGCTCGGTGGCTCAGCCTGTAATCCCACGCCTTTGGGAGGCTGAGGTGAGTGGACTGCCTGAGCCTGCGGGTTCGAGACCCGCCTGGGTGGCGAGACCTCATCTCTACAATAAATCAAAAAATCAGCTGGGCATGGTAGCGCATGCCTGTAATTCCGGCTACTTGGAAGGCTGAGGCGGAAAGATCGCCGGAGCCCAGCAGGTCGAGGCTATGGTGGCCGGGAGCGGCCACTGCACTCCAGAGTGAGACTCCAACTCAAAAAAAAAAAAAAAAAAAGAAAAGAAAAGAAAGCAAACACAAAAACACCCATCTTTTAGCTATACAATCAAGAAAATTTAGATAAGAGTATAATCACCATTTCAGCCATGTCATCCAGTGTTCGTCCTTTCATTTCATCAACTTCACTCTTCAGTGCAGATACTCTTTCTAGTTCTTCTTGGGTATAACTATATCCAGATATACCCTTTTTCTCCTCAATAGTTTGCTATAAGTAAAAAATAAAAAGGCCACAAAAATGGGCATGAAAATCTTGCTGGTTCCCTTAAGACCTATATAAATTCCATACATTAAAAAAAGTCATAAATAAAATAAATTAGTTTAGAATCCTAAGGACGAACTTCATTGACTTCAATCATTATTTCATTCAATTGCATGCTTTTATGTTATAAAACGATGGTATCGTAAGGTACACAGGAAGTATTTCTAATTTTGGACATTATAATAATGCTATGTACTTAGCACAGAACCTAAAACACAGGATGCACTAATCAAATATTTAGTGAATGAATAAATTCTCAAGTGCTCAGTTGTATTTGCATTTGTTCAATCATCCAATATTTATTATGTACTTTATTTTTTTTTTTTTTGAGTTGGAGTCTCACTCTGTCGCCCACACTGGAGTGCAGTGGCCGCTCCCGGCCACCACAGCCTCGACCTGCTGGGCTCCGGCGATCCTTCCGCCTCAGTCTTCCAAGTAGCCAGAATTACAGGCATGCATTACCACGCCCGGCTGATTTTTTTTATTTATTGTAGAGATGAGGTCTTGCTGCCCAGGCGGGTCTCGAACCCACGGGCTCAGGCAATCCACTCACCTCAGCCTCCCAAAGGCACGGGATTACAGGCTGAGCCACCGAGCCCGGCTTTTATTATGTACTTAAATGTGCCAAACATAGTTCTAGGTACCAGGTACATAGCAGTGAACAAAACATGAAAAATAATCCTTTCTCTCACAGAGCTTATGTCTTGCGGGAGTAAATAAGTAGTATGCAAATAAATAAATACATAGATAAAATACACATAGTATGAGGAGAGAATGGGGCTGGAATCTTAAATCACAAGACAGTTAGAGGAGGTGATCCTGAGAAGATGACATCTAAGCAAAGCCCTCAAGGAGGTGAGGGAATCAGCAGGTACAAAAGCTAAGAGCATCCGTGGCCAGGTCAAGAAACAGTCAGGAGTCCAGTGAGGCTAAAACTGCAGTGCGAATGGGTGGGGATGAGGGAAGGATCACATGGGATTCATCTGGTTTGCTGGGATAGTCTTAGCATAGATCTATTGCTCTCAAGAGTGTTTTAGTTGCATCATGATCTTATTTTTAGGTCAATACAAGAGCTTTGTTTTATATAAAATGAGATGGGAGGGTTTTGGAGGGTGCAGAGTAGAATAAATTTTAAATGATAATTTTAACATCTGTCCTGAGAACAGACTATAGAGGGGTAAGGGCAGGAGCAGGGAAGTCAGTTAGAACATCCTAATACTTCAAGTAAGAGATGTCATCTCAATTGGAGTGGTGGTAATAAAGGCAATGAAAAATAGTTCTGTATACACAGGGTGCCAAAAAAATGCACACACATTTTAAGAAAGGAAAAAGCTTATTAAAACTGTAACACCAATAACAAAAGATTAATGCCATCTTTTGAGTGAACACTATACTACACGTTGCTACTGTAATTCAATTCAACGTTGAAAAAATAATACACAGATAATATCTCTAAAAATGTGTGTACATTTTTTTGGCAATGGTGTATTTGGAAGGTAGATTCAACAAGAATTGTGACAGATTAAATGTAGGCTTATGAGGAAAAATGAGGGGTAAAGAATAAGTTCAAGGTTTCTGACCTGAGGGACGCTAAGAAGAGGGAGTTTCCATTTGCTGACATGATGAAGACTGGGGGAGACCAAGTTCGAGGAGGTGGTGATGACCAGAAGCATCGTTTTCAATATGTTAAAAACTTGAAATTTCTATTAGATAGCTAAATGGAGAGGTCAAGATAATATATGTACAAGACTGGACTTGGAGGAGACATGGAGGCTGGAGATATAAATTAGTGAGTTGTCACCATATAGAGGGTCTTTGTTGTTGTTGTTGTTGTTTGAGTTGGAGTCTCACTCTGTCGCCCACACTGGAGTGCAGTGGCCGCTCCCTGCCACCGCAGCCTTAACCTGCTAGGTTCTGGTGATTCTTCCACCTCAGCCTTCCAAGTAGCTGGAACTACAGGTGCGCGCTACCACGCCCGGTAATTAGAGGGTCTTTAAAACCATGAAACAGAGTAAGATCACCAAGGGAGTGAGGGTACAGAAGAGATTCAGGGGCTATGCCTAGGGAACCCCAAAATTTAGACCTTGAAGATGAGAAGAAATCAGAAACGGAGTAGGAACAGAAGTGTGAGTTTGGGAGAAAAACCAGGAGAGCATAGTGTCCTAGAAGAAAAGTGAGCCTGAGTCCGCGGGTTCAAGACCCGCCTGATCAACTTGGCGAGACCTCATCTCTACAATAAATCAAAATCAGCCGGGCGTGGTAGCGCGCGCCTGTAGTTTCAGCTACTCGGAAGGCTGAGGCGGAAGGATCGCCGGAGCCCAGTAGGTCAAGGCTGCAGTGGCCGGGAGCAGCCATTGCACTCCAGTCTGGGTGACACAGTGAGACTCCAACTCAAAAAAAAAAAAAAAAAAAAAAGAAAAGTGAAGACAAATTCTACAGGAAGAGGGAGTGAGCAGCTATGTTAAATGCTACTAATAGGCCAAGGAAGATTGATTATAGGATTTGGCAATGTGAAGGTATTGGTGATCTGATAAGAGAAATGGAATGGTAGAATGGTAGGTGTTAAAACCTTATTGGAGAGAGATCAAAAGAAAAAGGAAGGGCTGGGCTCAGTGGCTCAGCCTGTAATACCGCGCCTTTGGGAGGCTGAGGTGAGTGGATTGCCTGCAGGTTCGAGACCCGCCAGGGCCGGCGAGACCTCATCTCTACAATAAATAAAAAAATCAGCCAGGCATGGTAGCGCGCGCCTGTAGTTCCCGTTACTCGGAAGGCTGAGGTGGAAGGATCGCCGGAGCCCGGCAGGTCCAGGCTATGGTGGCCGGGAATGGCCACTGCACTCCAGTCTGGGTGACAGAGTGAGACTCCAATTCAAAAAAAGAAAAAAAAAAGAAAAAGAAAAAGGAAGGACTCAAAGAAGAGAGAGAATGAAAGAGGAGTTGAAATTTTGGGCTGTCAATAGGACTGGGACCTAAAGGGATAGAGGGAACTACAAAGAATTAGTATGAGGAAACTGCACACATAATTCTGTATGCAGTTTCCTCTGTAGGCATTATCAAATCCTAAGCTATACATAAGCAGAGTAAGACTCTCAGAAACCAAGTGGGAATCAGTAGATGGGTTGCTAAAGAGTTGAACAAAGATTTCAGCGGTCTCACAGTATTAGGGAGATAGGGGTAGGAATTTAAGACTTGTCAAGGTGTAGAGGTCTTGGTAAATGCCAAGGTTACCTGCTGAAACTTCAGAAGGCCTACTTCTTAGGAGTAAGTGCTATAGCCTAGGAGTAAGTGCAAATTCTATCAATAAAGACAACTTTCTAGAATAAAGTTTCTGCTACAGGCAAAAGGGCTGTATCTTAGGAGTAAGAGAAAATTAGAGAAACAACAGCTTCAACAAAACCCAGTCTCTACTGAAACAAGGTGTTCTTCCAGAAAAAAAATCCTCTTTTAAAGGAAGACAAATATATTCAGAACCTCTAAAGTTTAATCACATTTGATACTCAACAGTCAATAAAAATTTACTAGGCAAGCAAAGTAACAGGACCAAGTGACTAAAAATCAAGAAAAAAACAGACAATAAAAAAGAGAAATAAATTAAGTAAATTAGACAGGATCTTTAAAACAGTTATGATTAATATATTCAAGAAAATAAATGAAAAGTTGAAGAATGCTACAAATAACTGAACTCTAAAATAGAATCAAATGGAAATTCTAAAACTGAGAAACGTAAATTGATATTAAGAATTCAATAAATGAATTAAATAACAGACTAGACCACCCTTCACCCCAAAAAAGACAATTAATAAACTGAAAGCACAGCAGAAAAAAATTCAGATTGAATTATAGCTAGAAAAACATAATAGAAAATGAAAAAAAAAAAAACCCACAAAATCCTTGTTGGGCATGGTGGCTCATGTCTATAATCCCAGCACTTTGGGAGGCAGAGGTGAGAGGATTGCCTGAGCCCAGGGGTTTGAGACCAGCCTGGGCAACAAGATGAGATTTCATCTCTACAATAAAAAAAAGAAAAAAAATTAGCTGGGCATGGTGGTGCACATCTGTGGTTCCAGCTACTTAGAAGTTTGAAGTGGAAGGATTGTCTGAGCCAAGCAGGTTGAGGCTACAGTGGCCATGAGCGTGTCATTGCCCTCCAGCCTGGGCAACAGAGCGAGACTCCAACTTAAAAAAAAAAAAGAAAAAGAAAAACACAAAACCTATAAGAAACATATGAAAAATGGTGAAAAAGTCTAACATACATGTAATTGAGTCAAAGTAAAATAGAATGAGATAGTAGTAATAATTGAAGAAACACTGGCTGAGAAACTGAAAAAACTGACCACACAACATCAAGACACATATTCAAGAAGCTTTACAGATCTCAAGCAGATAAAAAAGAAAATCACATCTTGAAAAATCATAATTAAACTACTGAAAAATATACAGTGAAAAATACAAGCCAGGCTTGGTGGCTCAGCCTGTAATCCCGTGCCTTTGGGAGGCTGAGATGAGTGGATTGCCTGAGCCTGCGGGTTCGAGACACACCTGGGCAGCGAGACCTCATCTCTACAATAAATAAATAAAAACAAATCAGCTGGGCGTGGTAGCGCATGCCTGTAATTCCGGCTACTCGGAAGGCTGAGGTGGAAGGATCGCCAGAGCCCAGCAGATCGAGGCTGCGGTGGCCGGGAGCGGCCACTGCACTCCAGTCTGGGTGACAGAGTGAGACTCCAACTCAAAAAAAAAAGAAAAAAGAAAAATATAGCGAGAAAATCATAAGAGCAACCAGAGAATAATGCACTAGCTTAAAAAACAATAAAATATAATGGATCCAGAAAACAATGGAATGAAATATTTAACGTGTTAAAAGAAAATAGCTGCTAACCAAAAATTCTATATTCAGTGAAAATGTACATCAATAGGCTGGGTATGGTGGTGCATGCCTTAATCCCAGCACCTTGGGAGGCGGAGGCGAGAGGATTACCTGAGTTCAGGGGTTTGAGACCAGCCTGGGCAACACGGCGAGACCTCGTCTCGATAATAAATAAAAAAATTAGCCAGGCATGGTGGTGCATGCCTGTGTGTTCAGCTACTTGGAAGGTTAGGCAGGAGGATCGCCTGAGCCCAGCAGGTCGAGACTGCAGTGGCCATGAGTGTGCTACTGCACTCCGGCCTGGGTGACAGACTGAGACTCCAACTCAAAAATAAAATAAAATAAAATAAAATACGCTTCAAAATGAAAGTGGGATAGAGATGCCTTACTAAAAACTAAAATTGGGAGGATTTATTATCAGCAGACCTGCACTAAATGAAATATTGAAGACTACCTCATTAGACAGACCATAAAAATGTACTACTCAGATTGCCTTCAAGAGAGCCTATTGCCTTCAAGAGTTGATTGACAGCCACAATTGCTACCCCTGTGGGGTTATCATGATGTTTGCACCAAGGCCATGCTTTCCCTGAGTTTCTCCCAGCCAATGATTGAGCAGAGCAGTAGTACTAGTGTTGGCCCATTTTTGCCTGACAAAGGACTCCTCTAAATAGGTGGCTGACTCAGAAACTCATTAATCTAACCAAAAACTTTTCAGAGCTGTATTGCAGCCTGAGGCTCTTTACCTACCTCCCTTCTTCCCTCCCTCCATCCCTCCCCCTCTCTTTCTCTCTCCCCCATGCCTGGCTAGTTAGTCCGAGGCTCTCTTTTTTTTTTGAGTTGGAGTTTTACTCTGTCATCAGTTTGCAGTGGCACACTCACAGCCACCCCAGCGTCGACCTGCTGGGCTCCAGCATTCCTTCCGCCCCAGCCTTCCAAGTAGCCGGAACTACAGGCACATGCTATCACGCCCGGATAATTTTTTTATTTTTATCGTAGAGATGAGGTCTCACCAAGTTGCCCAGGCTTGTCTTGAACCCGCAGACTCAGGCAATCCACTTGCCTCAGCGTCCCAAAGTGCTGGGATTACAGGCTGAGCCACTGAGCCTGGTCTGAAGATCTTTTTATCCAATCTTCCTTTCTTCTCCCTTTCCCTGCAGAGTTGTCAGACCCTCATCAGAGCCTCACCCTTGCCTTCTCCTGCTCCCTTCTCCTACCCTTTACAATTGTTTCCTCCAATAAATCTAACTGTACATCTAATCCTATCTTGGTGTTTGCTTCTTGGAGGATCTGAACTGATACAAAGACGCGTTAGCTGGTGAATGTCACTGGTATTTGATGAGAAATAGTAACTATAAGGACTATGGAATTGGGGTGGCTGTCACTAAGCTCCATTGATGGTTAAAGAGATAAAATGACAGTCTTGAATCTGTTAATCAGTATTTAAAGCAAAGTGATAAGGCCAGAGGACCTCCTTACAGGTTTTTAATAAATCCTCATTTCCCATGGCTGAAGGGCAGAGGTAGCTGAAAACCAGGCACAGGACTTAATTATAAGACTGGCAAAACTTCAGAGAAAGATGACTTCTTAATCTAGGCAAATATCCCATGCCAAAGTCAGGGACATGAAAGGGAAGGAAGAGAAGTGTTGAGTCGGCGATGGGAGTATCTAGATAGATCTGCTTGAGAACTTTGAGCTACCGGATTATCCTGTACCCTCTGAGCAGTGGCAAATGGCTTAGCTTTCTGGCCAAGAACCTGGAAGAAGCAAGATAGCAAGGACAAGGAGGTCTAGGGAAAGAGGCATGTGGATGGACCCATGGGAGTAGCATCAGTGAATATCCACCACAGAAGAGGCATTGAACAACCAAGTAGAAAGGATGATTCAGCCAGCAGATGGAGGCTATGTATGGGTTCTCTCTCACCAGTGGTCATCTAGTTATTACTAATGTCAAATGTCTGACTGCTAGTAAGAAAGATCTAAATTCTAGGTATAGAATCAAACTCCCTACTTTGGGACAATTTAATAACATCAAACCCTTACTGCCCTGGAAGGGCTTCGTCCTGAGCCTGACCCATATTCTGGGTATGGGTTTGCCTTTCTCACCCATTGTACTTCAGTCAGCACCACTATCCAAGGGCTCAGAGTGTCTGGTCTACAGATGTGGAATCCCACGATATCACCTCAGTTCAAAGGAGCCACTTTACAGGAAAGGAGGTAGGTGATGGGCACATGACTGTAAAATTCAGTCATTTTACCACACATCACACCATATGGAAAGCAGATCGCCTACTAGAACAGTGGAAGAGCATCTTGAGGGTACAGCTAAGGTCCCAGCTTAGAACTGATGACCTGTAAAAATGAGTTTCATTCTTTTTTTGAGTCTGAGTCTCACTCTGCTACCCAGGTTGGAATGCAGTGGCATGATCATGGCTACCACAGCCTCAACTTCCAGGGTTCAGGTGATCCTTCCACCTCAGCCTCTGGAGTAGCCGGGACTACAGGCATGTGCCACAGGTGCAGTTAATTTTTTTATTTTTGTAGAGACAATGTCTTACCATGTTGCCCAGTCTGGTCTTGCATTCCTGGCCTCAAGTCATCCTCTCACCTAGGCCTCTCAAAGTGCTGGGATTACAGGTGTGAGTCACCATATCTGGCTTGAGTTTTATCCTTTATGTTGGGGCATAAACCATAAACCACTACCCATTGTATGGTGCTGTGCTCCCAATAAAAAGCATGGGTCTTAGAACCATGAGATGAAAGTATGTGTCCCACTTACCATGACCCCCACTAATCCACTAAGGGAGTTATATTTCTCGTCCAGACAACTTTAGGTTATGTGGGTATGGATGTTCTGGTTCCCAGAGTGGGCAAGCACCCATCATCAGAAGGCACATTAAGAGGTCGTCTAAACATAGCGTTCTAACTATCATCTGGTCTCTTGGATGCTTCATGCCAAAGGACCAGCAGGCAAAGAAAAGAGTCATATTAGCAGGACATCATAACGCTATATAGATGCTGCTATCTAATGAGAGCATAAAGAAATATATTTGGCACTCAGATGATCCATGAGGGCAGCATATCTTGGTACTCCTATGCCCAGTTTTAATTGTATAGCAACCACAGCCTGACAAGGGCATGGTTACTAGGGTCTCACATTTTTCACGGATGAGAATCTGGGTCATCCTACCAAGTAAGACATCTAGACAAGAGGAGGTGCTAACTGAAGGTGAGAGAAATCTAGAATGGATAGTAGAGGAAGGAGATGTTGAGCATCAGTTATGTCCTTGGAACCAAATGTAGGAATGAGAATTTCAATTTGTCCCATTTATCTTTCTCCTAGAGGTTTTTCTAGAAATTGTAACCAACTAGAATCCTGTACGAGCAACACTCAAGTGAAGTGAATTTAATGTGAGAAAGAAGTAGATCTCAGCAGTGCAGGGGGTGGACTGTTATGGATGCTGGGGCCCCACTCAGACCTCATCTGCAAGCTACTACGAGTGTTGACTACCAATAGCTCATAGTTGCCCTGTCTTCAGAGAATGCCCTCAGTCACATGGGAGTTGTCTACAACCCCAGCCAATGACTGTCAGACTGACATGGGGGTACAAAAAGCCAGCCCTCTTGCCTCAAGGTTGAATCAACTCTGTGATACAATTTGCTCCAAAGTTGCTCACGGAATTAGAATGAAGCCAATTCCAGTTAAGACCACATCCTTGCTTGGCTTTTTTTCCTGTTACCTCATCTATTTCCCTCACTCCTTTCCTTCTGAAGGTGCTTCTTTAATAAATCACTTACACAAATAATTCCTTTCTCAGATTCTGCTTCTAGATAACTCAAGAAAAAAGCCGGGCTCGGTGGCTCAGCCTGTAATCCTGCGCTTTGGGAGGCTGAGGTGAGTGAACTGCCTGAGCCCGCGGGTTCGAGACCCACCTGGGCAACTTGGCGAGACCTCATCTCCACATAAACCAAAAATTGGCCGGGCATGGTAGTGTGCGCCTGTAGTTCCAGCTACTTGGAAGGCTGAGGCAGAAGGATCGCCAGAGCCCAGCAGGTCGGGGCTGCGGTGGCCGGGAGCGACCACTACACTCCAGCCTGGGCGACAGAATGAGACTCTGACTCAAAAAATAATAATAAAGCTGGGCTCAGGGGCTCAGTCTGTAATCCCAGTGCTTTGGGAGGCCGAGATGAGTGGATTGCCTGAGCCTGCAGGTTCGTGACCTGCCTGGGCAACTTGGCGAGACCTCATCTCTACAATAAATCAAAAAATTAGCCCGGCATGGTAGCGCGTGCCTGTAGTTTCAGCTACTTGGAAGGTTGAGGCGGAAGGATCGCCGGAGCCCAGCAGGCGAGGCTGCAGTGGCCAGGAATAGCCACTGCACTCCAGTCTAGGTGACCAAGTGAGACTCCAACTCAAAAAAAAAAGAGCAAAAACTAATAAAGGTATAAAAAGAAACAATGCAGTAATCATAGAGATTTTAATACATTTATCTCAATAACTGATGGAATAAGCAGACAAAAAATCAACAGGGACATGAAGATTTGAATATTGTGGCTAACACACTTGACTGAATTGATACTGTTTCCCAAAACTTCAGAATATACATTCTTTTCAATTGCACATGGAACAATGACCAAAACAAACTATATGCTGAGCCATAATGCAATGCTACACATTTCTTTTTCTTTTTTTTGAGTTGGAGTCTCACTCTGTCACCCAGACTGGAGTGCAGTGGCCACTCCCGCCATCGCAGCCTTGAACTGCTGGGCTCCGGTGATCCTTCTGCCTCAGCCTTCCGAGTAGCCGAATACTACACATTTCAAAAGACTGAAATCACAGAGTATGTTCTCTGGTCACAAGGGAAATAAATCAGAAGTCCATAACAAAAGGGTAACTAGAAAATACCCAAATGTTTGATTTTAAGCTGTAGTCAATAAGTCAAAGAAGCTACAACAGAAATTAGAAAATGTTTTGGAAGGGAACAAAAATGCAGTTACTACTATCAGTTTTAAAGTTAGTGCCATTAAAATACATGTTTGATTCATAGTA
Organism: Carlito syrichta; assembly: GCF_000164805.1. Taxonomy (NCBI): domain Eukaryota; kingdom Metazoa; phylum Chordata; class Mammalia; order Primates; family Tarsiidae; genus Carlito; species Carlito syrichta. Next base: position 102,169 of record NW_007258242.1, on the reverse strand, counting down.
AATTTTCAATCTTAAGTTTCCTAAAATAATAAACAATATGCATCAGCATGAGACAGAAAAGTTCGTATTGCCTGCTAGGAACTGCAACTGGTTGAAATTTCATTTACCTCTACCAGATTATTGCTAGCTGGTAAACTAGCATCCTGATGAAACAGTTTCCCCATGGGTGAAATAAAGAAAAAAAAAAGCCAAATAAGAAAACTCAGAGGAATTGGCATCCACGTAAAGAACAACTTTGTTTTTAGACTACTCTGTGTTTAACTCTTTTATGACAACCAAGGGACAAACACATAAGAAACAAGCCTGGAGGCAAACTTTCACATAATACCTTTACTGGATATTTCTTTGCAAAGTTCTTTGGAAGTGACTGCTTAGAAATTTCTGCCCAGCAGGCCATAATAAATAAATATTTTACAGTCACTCTCCTGATATAATAACTTTACTCATAATAACTAGCTAACCAAAAGAAAAACCTCCTTGGAATTCAACTTCTATTAATAACCCCAAAGTTAGCACACATTAAAAAAAAGTCAGTGCTTACTGCTACATTAAAAATAAATGAATCAGCTGATATGACATCTCTGTAGTTAATCAGAGAAAATTAATACTTTCATGATTTTTCCAGTAAAAACAATGACCTCAATATAAAGCTGTAACCCATAAACCTCTTGGCATTTGTATTTATAGCAGCCCAAGATAATACCGTATTACCAGTTGTTGTTGAATAGTTTCATGACGTTGCTTAAGAAGTTCTTCAGTCCTCTGCAAAAGACCAAATTCAGCTTTAAATTCAGCTATTATCTGATGCTTCTTTTTGAAAACTGTACTCTTGCTTCGAAGTTTATTGACATATCGTTTGAACTGTCAAAAAAACAAAAAACAATATGCAATCTGAGTAGAAAAGTAGTAGCTAAATACACATCTATAAACCTCATTGTATTAAAATTTCTTCTACTCGAGTGCCCAACACGTGTCATGAGTATTTAACAATTAGAACTTAGAAAGACGAACTGCTGAATTAAAATATTTTGTGTATGTTTTTATATTTTGGACCCATCTAAATATTCTAAATCATGCAAGGTATGGTGTAATCCCAGCACTTAGGAAGGTCAATGCGGGATGATCACTTGAGGCCAGGAGTTCGAGATCACCCGGGGCAACATAGCAAACCCTGTCTCTATTTAACAAAAAATATTCTAAATTATTATGCAAAACCTATTCATTTTGAACTTTACAAATAAAAATAAAAAAAGAAAAACTCAATCCTAAAAAAGTAAAAAGGTTTAAAAAGGATGAAGAACAAGTCGAAAATAATGACCACAATTCTGGCTGTGGTTTTATCATGATGTATCTTATGAGCTCTATTATTTTGGTAGCAGTACACTGATCTACTAGGACTAATATAGCCAACCAAATCATTGACACTTGTAGCTACTATTTATCACTTAAGAAATGTACTGTGATCAGATACCCTAAAAAGCATCTGAGACATTGGGTTCCATCCCAAATGCTATAAAGCTACAAATATTCTAAGTTAATGAAAACTTGTAGTTGTCTGATTAATCTATTTACCTACTTATGATATCAAAGTTATAACTACTCTAATAGAAAGACCCTCCCCCCACCTTTTTTTTTTTTTTATTTGGAGTCTCACTGTGTCGCCCAGGCTAGAATGCAGTGACACACTCACGGCCACCACAGCCTCGACCTGCTGAACTCAGGTGATCCTTCTGCCTCAGCCTTACAAGTAGCTAGAACTATGGGCACATGCCACCACACCCAGCTAGCTTTTTTGATTTTTTTTTTTTTATTGTAGAGATGAGGTCTCGCCAAGTTGCCCAGGTTGGTCTCGAACCTGTGGATTCAGGCAATCCTCTCACTTTAGCCTCCCAAAGTCCTGGGATTATAGGTATGAGTCACCGTGCCTGGCCAAAGACCCCATTATTAAGTAATATTAACTAGAGTATGGAAAAGCAAATGAAATAAAGTGAGCATGATATTTAAAGGAATTCATTTGGTAAGTACTACTTATTATCTATTATGTACTAGGCACTGTGCCAAACACTGAAGATACATCTTAGAGTTGCTTAGAATAAGATACTCGCAGATCCTGCCCCCATCAAGCTTAAGAAACAATGGAAGAAACAAATATTGAACAGAAATGTACAATGATGGAGAAAATTATAAAGAACTGAATGGGCTTCGTGAATAAATAACAAAAGTTTAACTGGGTTGGGATGAAGATAGGAAGGTGGGGGATTTGGATTTAGGGAAGGGGGGTTATGGTGAACTTCTTAGGGTAAATTAAATTTAAGCCAAGACTGAAGGAGTAGGAATGTGATAGAGGAAGGAAGAAGAGACAGGGAAGAGCCTTCCAGGAAGAGGGAACAGCATGCATAAAGGTCCTCAGACACTGGATCAATAAAAGTACAGTCATGTGCGACAAAACAATGCTTTGATCAATGATGGACTGCATATAAAACAGTGGTCCTATAAGATTATAATATTATATTTTTTACTGCACCTTTTCTACTTTAGACATATTTAGGTACATAAATACCTACCATTCTGGTTTTTGGTTTTTTTTTGTTTGAGTTGGAGTCTCACTCCTTCACTGAGGCTGGAGTGCAGTGGCATGCACGCTCACGGCCACCCTAGAGTCCACCCACTGGGTTCTGGCAATCCTGCTGTCTCAGCCTTCCAAGTAACCGGAACTACAGGCGCGCGCTACCATGCCTGGTTATTTTTTTATTTTATTGTAGAGATGAGGTCTCACCAAGTTGCCCAGACTGGTCTCGAACCCGCAGGCTCAGGCAATCCACTCGCCTCGGCCTCCCAAAGTGCTGGGATTACAGGCTGTGCCACCGAGCCCAGCCTACCATTCTGTTAAAGTTGCCTATGGTAACATGCTTTGTAGACTAGGAACAGTAGGCTACAACACAGAGCCCAGTTATGCGGTAAACTCTACCATGTAGGTTTGTGTAAGCTTACTCTATGTTCGCACAATGAAGAAATTGCGTAACAATGCATTTCTCAAAATGTATCCTCATCTTTAAGTGACACATGACTGTACAGTATTGCTCAGAGTGAGATGCAAATGACAGAAATTTCTCATATTTCTGAAACAGAACTTAATACTTAAAAAAGGCTTCTCGGCTGGGCTTGGTGGCTCAGTCTGTAATACCAGCACTTTGGGAGGCCAAGGAGAGTGGATTGCCTGAGCCCATGGGTTCAAGACCAGCCCGGGCAACTTAACAAGACCTCGTCTCTACAATAAATCAAAAAATAAGCCTGGCATGGTAGCGCATGCCTGTGGTTCCAGCTACTTGGAAGGCTGAGGCAGAAGGATCGCTGGATCCCAGCAGATCGAGGATGGAGTGGCGGTGAGTGTGACATGGCACTCCAGCTTGGGCAGCGGATTGAGACTCCAACTAAAAAAAAAAAAAGCCTAAAACCTTCTCTTATGTATCAATAGTACTAGTAATTTTTATATTTTAACTATATAAAATAATTTTCTCTGCTCTAATAACCTTTCATTAACTACATTATAAAGAAAATTTCTATAGTTATAACTTAGCCTACCATATTTAAGCACATAACTTCAAAACAAAAGCAAGCTTCCATATTACCTCATATGACATAATTTTTGGAGAATCTTAGCCTTTTTAATGCCTAGTGCTTCTTAAGCTAATTTTTGGGGAAAGAGAGTTAGTAAATAATTTTATAAATAATACAAGTAATGAACATATTACTGAAATTTTGGACAACAGAAAAAAAGAAAAAAAATCACTCAAAGCCATTATCGCAACATAAACTTTATTACCATGTTCATATTTTCCTTCCAATTTTTAAGGCTAATTCCTTTTTTGATTTTTTTTTTTGAATTGGAGTTTTGCTCTGTTGCCCAGGCTGGAGCACAGTGGCTTGCTCATGACCATCGCAGTCTTTTCCTGCTGGGCTCAAGAGATCCTTCTGCTTCAGTCTTCCAAGTAGCTGGAACCACAGGCGGGTGCCACCATGCCCGGTTTACTTATTTATTGTAGAGACGGGGTGTCATCAAGTTGCCCAGGCTGGTCTCGAACCCCTGGGGTCAGGCAATCCTCTAGCCTCTGTCTCCCAAAGTGCTGGGATTACAGGTTGAGTCACCGAGTCCAGTCAAGGCTAATTCTAACGTCAATAATTCTAATTATAAGGTAGTAAACTAGGGAGTATAGCATTTCTAAAATTTAAGTTTTGTCTTAAAGACTTGGCTGATTCCTAAATATACAAAGAAATTCCCTTAAAATAGTAAGATTAAAAAGAATTGGCTGGGCTCGGTGGCTCAGCCTGTAATCCCACTGGGGTGGCCATGAGTGTGCCACTGCACTCCAGCCTGGGTGATGGAGTGAGACCCCAACTCAAAACAAAAAACAAAACAAACAAAAAAACTTCCAATTCTGTGTTTAGACATCTTTTAAAATTTGATTTAAAGCTTGAATAAAGTAAAGAACACATTGTGTTTTAGAACAAGGAAGTTAAATTTTTTTTTCTATCCATGATTAAGTTAGTTATTTTTTGTTGTTGTTTTTTTAAGTCAGAGTCTCACTTTGTTACCCAGGCTGGAATGCAGTGACACACTCACAGCCACTGTAGTCTCGACCACTGGGTTCAGGTGATCCTCCCGCCTCAGCCTTCCAAGTAGCTGGAACCAGAGGCATGCTCCACCACGACCAGCTGATTTTTTTATTTATTGTATAGATGAGGTCTCGCCAAGTTGTCCAGGCTGGCCTCCATCCCCTGGGCTCAGGCATTCCTCTCACCTTTGCCTCCCAAAGTACTGGGATTACAGGTGTGAACCACCACACCTGGCCAAGTTAGTTTTAACATTCAGGAATCTAGCCTATACACAGCAAATTCTCAATGGCTGGATTACAGAAACTAGTTTAAAAATTTAAGTCATACCAATGTACCTAGAGTCTAATAACTGGCAAATATTCCTTTTAAAGAATAAATGTGTAAGCCTGACATAACTACAGACTTAGAATGCCTAGAGTAACTATATGTGCTATTAAAAGTGTCCTGGGCAAAGTGCCCAAAATGAAATCAACCCTGTTCATCTGCTATCCTCTGTAATATTGAGGCCAATTTTCCCCTTTTCTATCTTGCTGTGCACCAGAAATATTTTTAAAAGCTAAAAGCTATAAATGTTTTTGGTGAAAGAACAAACCTACAAATTACTCAATGTGCTATATGCTGCTTGGTTATTATTTGACAGTCATTGTACATACTGCCTAAAGGAAGGGTAGTTAGGGTTCAGAAAAATCACAGCTCCATACTGTTAGTGGGGTCTGGGCACAGAGCTGACGTGTAGAGAATCGAGTAGTTGACAGATTGGTTAAAATAAACAAGTTAATTAATTGAGCAAATAAATAAATGCAATATAGAAAAAGAGAACCAAATTTTTCAACTCTAGGGAAGATCTTTTAAAACAAGTCAAGCTATAAAGAATCTTGAGGTGTTGGGTGGTGGTTAGGACCCATGGTTTTATAATGCATGTACACAAATAGGTATAGACATAGTTATATTTCCATGTGGGAGTATACATATGTGTATACATATATGCATTTGTCTATTCATTTTTGTACTTAGGAGCTAGCAATGTAATAAGGGAAGAAAAATAGATAAAAGGATATAAGGATGGGAAAGAAGAAATAAAATTCTCATTATTCATATATTATACTGTTATCTTTGTGAAAAATTAAAAAGCATTCAAAGATAAATTATTATACTTAATAAAGATAATTTAGTAAGCTTACTCAATACAAAGTCTACAGCAAAAATCAGTTGCATTTCTATATTTAAACAACAATTAAAATACATAATTGTACAGGGCAACCCCCTCGGGTCCCCTCCTACCGTGGGAGCCTTTCTGTTCTCTTAATAAATCCTGTTTTTTTTTTTTAAGTTATAATTTTACAATTATAAAAAAAAATAAGTGAGCTGGGCACGGTGGGTCGTGCCTGTAATCCCAGCACTTTGGGAGGTGGAGGCAAGAGTATTGCCTGAATCCAGGGGTTCGAGATTAGCCTGGGCAACATGGTGAGACCTTGTCTCTACAAGTCAATCATAAAATAGGCTGGGCTTGGTGGCTCAAGTACTGGTAATTCCAGTACTTTGGGAGGCCGAAGTCAGAAGTAAATCATAAAATGGGCTGAGTTTGGTGGCTCAAGTACTGGTAATCCCAGTACTTTGGGAGGTCGAAGTCAGAAGTTTGCCTGAACCCATGGGTTTGAGACCAGCCTGGGTAACTTGGCAAGATTTCATCTCTACAATAGATCAAAAAATTATCTGGGCATGGTGGCACAAGCCTATAGTTCAAGCTACTCAGAAGACTGAGGCGGAAGGATCACATAAACCCAGCAGGTAGAGGCTTCGGTGGCTGTGAGCGTGCCACTGCACTCCAGCCTGGGTGACAGAGTGAGACTCCAACTCAAAAAAATAAAAAAATAAAATTTAAAAATAAATAAATACATAAGCCAGGCATGGTGGTACATGCCTGTGGTCCAGCTACTTGGAAAGCTGAGGCCGAAGAATCACCTGAGCCCAGCAGGTTGAGGCTGCAGTGGCTGGGAGCATGTCACTGTACTCCAGCCTGGGCAACATTGAGACTCCAACTTCAAAAAAAAAGTGAGACTGAGAATAAATCCAACACAAGATGTATAAAACAGAAAATTATAAAACTATGCTGAAAGACCATCTAATAAATGGAGATCTATCACATTCATGGATTGGAAATTCAGTATCATTCAGATGCCAATCCTCCTCAAATGAATCACAGATTCAATGCAACTCTGATAAAAATTCGAACAGGTTTTTGAGTACAACTTGTTAAACTGATTCCAAAATGTGTATGCAAGGGCAAAAGACAATAATGGCAAAGGCATTTCCTAAAGAAGAAGAGCCAGGTACGGACAGGGTGGGTGGCACTTGGCAGAGATCACAATTTATTATAAAGCTATAGATACTAAGAGAGTATAGCAATAACACACAGATAAATAAATTGACCAATGGAACAAGATAGCAAGCATAAACCACACATCTAGGAAACTTGATAGAGTTGGCACTGCAAATTTGAGGGAAAAGAATGGACTTTTCAATTGATGCATTCCTTCATGTCACATAAAAATCATTCCAAGTAATTAAGTCATATAGATTTAAATGTGAAAGACAAAACTAAAAAATTTTTAGATTATGGGAAGGTATTTTTAGAATTTGGGGATAGAAAAGGATTTCTACTTTTCTTTCTTTCTTTCTTTCTCTCTCTCTCTCTCTCTCTCTTTCTTTCTTTTTTTTTTTAAGATGGGGTCTCATTATGTTGCCCTGTCTGGATTCAAACTCCTGGGCTCAAGTGATACTCCTACCTCAGTCTTCTGAATACTTGGGACCACAGGTGTATGCCACCACACCCAGCTACTGACTTTCTTAACACACACAAAAAAGCACAAACTGAAAAATAAGTGAATGATAAACTGGACTAAAATTAAGAACTTTTGTTCATCAAAATATCTATGAAGGCTGGGTGCAGTGGCTCACGCCTGTAATCCCACCTTGGGAGGTGGAGGCAAGAGGATTGCCTGAGGCCACAGGTTTGAGACCAGCCAGGCCTCTACAATAAATCAAAAAAATTAGCTGGGCATGGTGGTGTGTGCCTGTGGTTCCAGTTATTTGGAAGGCTGAGGCAGAAGGATCACTTGAGCCCAGCAGGTCGAGGCTATGGTAGCCATGACTGTGCTATCACACTCTAGCCTGGGCGACAGAGTGAGACTCCTACTCAAAAAAAAATTTATATATATATATATATATATATATATATATATATATACATATATGAAGAGAGTACAAAGCACAAGTTGGGAGAATATATTGCAACACATTAAACCAATAAAGGATTTGTATCTAGAATATATAAATTAAACTTACAAATCAATGAAAGAAAGGCAAACAATCCAAAAGAAAAATTGAATAATATATTTGCATGGGTACTTTATAGGTGAGATAACCCTAAATAGCCAATAAACAAATTTAAAAATGCTCAAATTCATTAGTAATCAAAGTAGTAATACAATTTAAAATCACCATGAGACACCATGTTCATACCCACCCACCTGGCAAAAATAAAAAAAATCTTTCAATACCAAGTATTAGTGAAGATATGGAGAACATAGAATACCCTTACACAACTGAGAGAGGGAGATCACTTAGAGCAGTAGCTTGGAAAACAACTTGGCATGTCATCCTACTTTGACATTGTATATACTTCATGTCTCATCAAATCCATTCCTGTGAATAGCAGGACTTCTCTATCTCTCTCTCTCTCTTTCTCGACTTCGCTCTCTCTCTCTCTAAGTCAGAGTCTCACTCTGTTGCCCTGGCTGGAGTGCAGTGGCATGCTCACGGCCACTACAGTCTCGAACTGCTGGGCTCAGGTGATCCTTCTGCCTCTGCCTTCCAAGTAGCTGGAATCACAGGTGCATGCCGCCACACCTGACTAATTTTTAAAATTTATTGTAGAGACAAGGTCTTGTCAAGTTGCCCAGGCTGGTCTCAAATCCCTGAGCTCAGGCAGTCCTCTCATCTCTGCCTCCCAAAGTGCTGGGATTACAGCTTCTCAAACTATCTATGGTAAAGGACTAGTTTTCTGGTTTTTGGGTTTTTGTTTTTTGGTTTTTTTGAAGGCGTAGGATTACAGCTGAGCCACGGAGCCCGGCTGGTTTTTGTTTTTGAGTTGGAGTCTCACTCTGTCATCCAGGCTGGAGTGCAGTGGCACGCTCAAAGCCACAGCAGCCTCAACCTTCTGGGCTCAGGCAATCCTTCCAACCCAGCCTTCCAAGTAACTGGAACTACAGGCGAGTGCTACCACGCCCAGTTTATTTTTTTATTTATTATAGAGACGAGGTCTCACCAAGTTGCTTAGGCTGGTCTTGAACCCCTGAGCTCAGGCAATCCTTTCACCTCGGCCTTCCAAAATGCTGGGATTACAGGCTTGAGCCACCGCACTTGGCCTTAGTTTTAAAAAAATTTCTAGTTATTTGTGAATTGGATACTTTTGTAAAACAACAAAAATGCTGAACTTTAATCAAAATGACTATAAATGTTTCTAAATGCTTCCTCTCAACTTATATGTCATACATCAATAACGTTTGTGGCCTGGAACTGGTCTCCACACCACACTTTGAACAGCACTACTCCAGAGCAGAGCTTCCTAACTGGCGTATGTTCTAGCACTCCTGTGCCATAAACAGTATGTATGTCAAAATATTAATCCATTCAACCTCTGAAGTAGCTAGGCAAGATAATGTGAAGAACTCCTAGCCACTCACCCTTAGTTATAAGCATCTTTGACCTTTTACCTCAGTGTGCTAAACAGTCATCATTTTCTTTTAAGTGTCTTATTGTGAAACAAGTTAGGAGAAAATGCCCTGGAGAAACTCTTGTTCATGATAACTGGGAGACATATATAAGAATGCTGATAGAAACAGTACATAACAAAAAATTGGAAAACAAACGATGTATCCAACTGTAAAAAAAATCTAATTGTCATGTACTCATTCAATATATTTATGGCGAAATAAACAATTATAGGTTCAAGCAATAACATAGAGCAAAAAAAAAAAAAAGCAACAGAAGAACTAACAGGGTTTGCTGTTGCTTAGGAAAACTAAATAATATATTATTTAGGAATACAAATATGTGAACAGACAATGAATAAAAGTCAAGAATTATAAATACAAAGCTCAGGATGGTAGTTACCTCTGAGAGGGGCGGAAATAGGATGGCATGGGGAGGGGCACACAGGCAACTTCAAAGGTTCTTTTCCTTAAACTGGATGATGAATATATACATATTCATAATATTTCTCATAAAACACATATACATATATATAAACATTTTCTCCTACTCATAATTTGTAAAATTTTAGTATTTTGAAAAGTAAACTGACATTAAAGAATTGACCTAAAAGATCCCAAATCTAACCAATAAAAGCTCCAGAAGAAAACCAAACAAGTAGAAATAATACTAAAACCATTTTCCAGACTGAAGGAGTTCTAAATTAAAAGGGCCAACAGAATATCCAGCTCAATGAAAGAAAAAAAGAGTTTATACTTAGGCTCATCATCTTACAAATTAAAAAAGTCAGAGAGGATCCCAAAAGTTTTAAGAAGAGGTAAAATAACAGCACTAATAACAAGAAAAGATCACATCCAAAGGACTGCGAGTCACAAAAGCTCACACAGCAACAATGGGTACTAGAAGAAAACAGGACCATACCTTCAAATGTGTTAGGGAAAAAGATTTTCAACCAGTTTACTACACAGGCAAACAATTACATATAATGGTGGAGTAAAAACAGTTTCAAATATGTAAGAGCCTCAAAAATGTATCTTCCAAGTCCCTCTTTTTTTAAAGAACATTCTCTATTATACCAAGAAAATAAGGCTAGCATGGTGGCTCACGTCTGTAATCCTAGCACTTTGGGAGGCCAAGGCAGGAGGACTGCTTGAGCCCAGGAATTCGAGACCAGCCTGGGCAACATAGTGAGATTTTGTCTCTACAAAAAATAAAAAATAAAGAAATTAGGTGGGTGTGGTGGCACATGTCTATAGTCCCAATTGTTCGAAACGCTGAAGTAGAAGGATTGCCTGAACCCAGGAGGTCAAGGCTGCAGTGAGCCATGATCATGCCTGCGCTCTAGCCTGGGCCACAGAGTGAGACGCCGACTCAAAATAATAATATTATTATTATTATACGGTCGGGTGCGGTGGCTCAAGCCTGTAATCCCAGCACTTTGGGAAGCTGAGGTGAGAGGATTGCCTAAGCCTAAGGGTTCGAGACCAGCCTAGGTAACTTCGTGAGACCTCATCTCTACACTAAAAAAAAAAAAAAAAGTAGCCAGGCGTGGTAGCATGCGCCTGTAGTTCTGATTACTTGGAAGTATGAAGCGAAAGGATTGCCTGAGCCCAGCAAGTTGACGCTGGGATGGCCGTGAGCATGCCACTGCACTCCAACCTGAGCAACAAAGTGAGACTCCAACTCAAAAAATATATATATAGGCCGGGCTCGGTGGCTCAGCCTGTAATCCCGCGCCTTTGGGAGGCTGAGGTGAGTGGATTGCCTAAGCCCGCGGGTTCGAGACCTGCCTGGGGAACTTGGCGAGACCTCATCTCTACAATAAATCAAAAAATTAGCCGGTCGTGGTAGCGCGCGCCTGTAATTCCAGCTACTCGGAAGGCTGAGGCGGAAGGATCGCCGGAGCCCAGCAGGCGAGGCTGGGGTGGCCGGGAGCGGCCACTGCACTCCAGTCTGGGTGACAGAGTGAGACTCAAAAAAAAATATATATATATCATTATATATATATAATAATTTTGTATTATTATAATATTATTATTTTTTAAATACTTAAGGAAAATAATTTTTAAAATAATATTTTAAGTCCAGCCTGAGAAACACAGGGAGACCTCATCTCCAGAAAAATTTTTTTAAAAAGTTATCAGGGTATGGTGGCACATGCTTGTAGTCCCAACTACTTGCAAGGCTGAGGCAGAAAGGATTGCCTGAGCTCAGGAGGTGGAGGCTGTGGTGAGCTGTGATCATGCCACTTCACTCCAGTCGGGAAGAGAATGAGACCCCAACTCAAAAAAATTTATATTTTAAAGGGATATCTTAAAACAATTTTAAAGGAATATTGAAAAATTTTAAGGAATTAAAAATAATTTTTAAAGAAAAATAATTTAAAAATAAATAGTTAAAGAAATAATTTTAAAAGGAATAATTTACAAAATATTTCTAGCTTACGCCTGTAATCCCAACACTTTGGAAGGCTGAGGCAGGAGAATCTCTTGAGCCTAGGAGTTCAAGATCAGCCAAGCTAATATAGCAAGACCTCATTTACAAAAAAACTTAAAATTAAAATAATAAAAAAGATTAATCAAGTGGTGGTACATGCCCCAGCTCCTCGGGAGGCTGAGACAGAAGGAACACCTGCAGCCAGGAATTCGAGGCTGCCATGAGCTGAGACTGTGCCACTGCACTCTAGCCTGGGTGACAGAGTGAGGCCTTGTCTCAAAAAATGTTTTCAAAAATTTCTAAAGGAATTATTGAAAGAATAATTAAATAAATGAAGAAAAAAAATTTTTGCATTTAAGGTGGCTTATTTTTTGTTTACTTGTCTTTAGACAATTTGATTATATTATACCAGTAGTGCCAAAAAAGTGTATACACATTTTAAGAGATGTTATCTATATATTACTTTTCAAAGTACTTTTCAGAAGTGTCTGGATGCCGACGATAACTACTTTTTTTTTTTTTTGAGTTGGAGTCTCACTGTGTCGCCCAGACTGGAGTGCAGTGGTCGCTCCCAGCCACCACAGCCTCGACTTTGCTGGGCTCTGGTGATCCTTCCGCTTCAGCCTTGCAAGTAGCTGGAACTACAGGTGTGTGCTACCACACCCAGCTAATTTTTTTGGATTTATTGTAGAGATGAGGTCTCACCAAGTTGCCCAGGCAGATCTCGAACCTGCGGGCTCAGGCAATCCACTCACCTTAGCCTCCCAAAGGTGTAGGATTACAGGCTGAGCCACCGAGCCTGGCTGCCGACGGTTAACTATTTTGAGCACCTCTTGTAACTAAGAAGTAAAACGTGACTTGTATTCATCTTACAATTTTAATACAGTTTTTTCCTTTCTTAAAATGTGTATATATATATTTTTAGCACCTCTGTATATATATTTTATTGATATTTTTAAAAAGGCATTAATATTTCTTTAAAAAGGCATTATTAATATTCCTTTTGTTGTTTAATATTCTTTATAAATTCAACTTTTAATATGTGTGATGTTCCACATGTTAATGTGTTTCATTTCAATGTTCAGCATTATTTTGTTATGATTTTGTTGTCTGAGTTGCCCAGGCCAGTCTCGAACCCCCCAGCTCAAGGCAATTTTCTCACCTCGGCCTCCCAAAGTGCTGGGATTAAAGACTAAGCCACTGCACCTGGCTAGAAAAAATGATTTTTTAAAGACATAGAAGGCTGGGCGTGGTGGCTCACGCTCCAGCACTCAGGGAGGCCACGGTGAGAGGATTGCCTGAGCCCGCAGGTTTGAGACCAGCCTGGACAACTTGGTGAGACCTCATCTCTACAATAAAAAAAAAAAACAGGAGATAAGCAACAAATGCTTGGAACATTAAGGAAAAAGCTTCCTACAGTGCACTATATCAAGTCAATCAAATTTGTCATTAAAATGAACTAAAAAGTTTGCCATTGGACAGGAAAGCCCATTATAGCAGCTATTACTAATCATCTATTCCAATATATAATTGTAATTTAAATTAGTCATTTATGAAAGAGCAGCCATCATTTTAGATGTGAAGATCAAATAAAATGAATGCTTTATGGTTTATGTCTGTAGGTGCTAAAGAGTACTCAATTGTGTGAAGCTCTAATCTTTATCTCTGTGTACATTTGGTTTTGGTAATGATCTAATCTTTATATTGCTAGCTTCTGGCTTTGGGACCAATTTTAAAGCCTCAGTTCCTTTGTGATAAAAATGGAATCTGACAGATATTCTTTCTCCTTTTATCTAGTCAATATGTTTTAGAACCTTTAATAGTAAAAGTCAAAATCTGGGCTAGCTTTTTTAATGGATGGGCAGTTTACTTCCCTATGTAACCATTTACAAATGCTTTTCAAGTTTACCTAGAATAAAAATAAATACTGAATTCCAGATATTATCCTGGAAATTTAGATGAAAACATGAATCTCTAATCCTACTGCAAATTGTGTCTCTCAATATCTGGCATGAAAATTATTTTCAGAGCAATTAGCTGGGAAGACTTAACAAGACTACTGACTATCATATAATAAGTACTTTACATTGTTCAAGAACCACAGAGAGCTATTTTTTTAAAGCACTAGAAAACATATAGAGAAATTAATATGACCCACCAAAGTTCAGCAAATTAGAAAAATAGGACTAGAATGAGTATTTTGTCTGCAGATCCTGTTAGTCCAATATCTGTGCTATTTTCCATTTCTTAATTAAACCAACTTGTCAGTTATTTCATGAAATCATGTATAAGCACAGAAAACTACAGGCCCGAGGGAATTAGTCATAAGATGAGATAATATCAACTGTTTAAGGCTAGCATGAATATGCCCAAACACCACAATTTTTTTGCCCAATTTTTAGTGTCTTGTGTTCTAGACAGAACTTCAGATTTGCAGAAAACCTGAAGAGGCCATCTTTTCATGTCACGCTCTGATCAATCATTTGGACTCCTGAAGTCTGGTCTCAGAGCTGCTCTTTAAGGTAAGAGAAAATATTTCAAAGCAACCTTTGTTATCTGCTAAAATTACGGTCTTTTCAAATCATCTGTCACAACTACTGCCTTATGAATACACATACAAATACTATTCTAACCTTTTCCAACCTGTTGTTGTTATGCTTTCAGTTTTAAATTAGAAAATCTCGCCACACCAAGCAGAAACAATGTGATTACCTACATATGGTAGAAATTAAGAGAGTCTATAATAAGCAATATGATATATACTGGTAGAAATCTGTCTTAAATGAAACTTGTGGCACAGAAACATCCATCTGTGAAACAGTTAATCACACCATCTAAGGTCTCTGTGCTTCTATTATAAATCAAATCACCACCACACAGCTGTTACTATCTCTAATGGGTGCTTCAACTGCTGTCCTAGTTAACTCTCCAGAAAAGAAAAATCTATAAAAAGCTTTAAAATTTGGGGTGAAAATTGTGGTGTTACTTAGATTTGCATGCATAATACACTATTTCTATTACAGTGAATTGAACCAAACTTACTTGATTTTGTTTTGTATCTCTTCAGAAATTTTAGGGGCCTCAGGTCCTGCCATGAACTCTAAAGAGTACAATGTGATATGAAAGGTTCTAAAAATATCATAGGTTTGCCCGGGCTCACTTCGAAGGGTGGATGATTCAATTACAAGTGTCAAAATTTGATTCCTAATTTTTCAGGACCTGACAGCTGCAGCAAATCTTGCCAGGATTCCCTTATCTTCATTGTGCTTCTCTTTGAAGTATTTAAAGATGATTTCATAATCTTTGCAATTTAGCTCTAGGATTTCTGTCGGTAGCTGTAGAATGAATTGGTTGGCCCTTTCTAAAGCTGCTTATAAATATTATTTGACCAAGCACATTTTTAAAGTAGCTATAACTGCAAAACAGCTGAGCTTCTTGTAATGGTCAGGGGAGAAAACACAATGGACTATATAAATCCATACACCATAAATCAGGGGTGACCTTTTAATACATGAAGTGCAAAAGGAACCTTAACCAGAGGTTCATCTATTGCTATAAAAAAGTTCAGACCCAAAAGGCATGCATATATTTGAATGATAGGCAAGGAGCTAGCACTATATCACTGGGGCTGAATTTTCCTTTGTTTTTTCAAAATACAAAAGCAGAGACTCAGAGATATTAAAGTGACTAAATGGTAGAAATCAGTAGCAGTATAGCACTACTACAAGAGATACAGACTATATCCTTTGGTCTTCCATTAGCTGAGAGAAAGTCTTCAAGCTTAAATTGCTGCCTGTGAAATGCAAAAATCATACCAAAAGAATTGGCTGGAGGCTACCAGATGAAATGGAAAATTAAATTTGTGGTCTGGTATACAAATATATTTATTTGTACAATAAAATAAATATCTGTGGTTAGGACCAAGAGTTACATATAATCAATTCTTATCAACTGAAGTCTACTAAGAAGTGCCAAGACATTTTAAAAAAATTATCACTTTTCTAAGGAAGAAATATATCTAGATTAGATTACACACTTTCATTCAGGTTTTTTTCTATACTTTTACCAAGTTTCTGGTACTAAGTCAACAATGGTAAACAAGAGATAAAACCTTGCCATCACAGAGCCTACTGCTTTCTCAGAGGAGGAAAACAAGTGATGACACAAGTATATAAGTGTGCTGTAATATACAGACACAAAAAAAGAATGCTACAGTAGTACATTTCAGAAGGATTAGGGTTGTAGGTTGTGCTCTGGTTATGTTTCCTGGAGGAGGTGCTACTTAAGTTAAGATGAAACATTTATATTTTAAAAAGCATACTGCCAGGCTCAGTGGCTCAGCCTGTAATCCCGCGCTTTGGGAGGCAGAGGTAAGTGGACTGCCTGAGCCCATGGGTTAGAGACCCACCTGGGCAACCTGGCGAGACCTCATCTCTACAATAAATCAAAAATTAGCCGGGTGTGGTAGCGCGCGCCTGTAGTTCCAGCTACTTGGAAGGCTGAGGCAGAAGGATCGCCGGAGCCCAGCAGGTCGAGGCTGCGGTGGCCGGGAGCGTGTCACTGCACTCCAGTCTGGGTGACAGAGTGAGACTCCAACTCAAAAAAATAAAAAAAAAGAAAAGAAAGCATACTGATCACAGTAACCTTTTATTGACAAAACTGGGAGTCATAATTTATGGCCATTAACTATTCTACTATTCTATAATACTATGTTTTCTATCTCCTCTCACACTGAAGATATTTCTAGGTAAAATTTAAAAATCATTCTAAATTATGGAATGTAAGATCACAATATTAAAATCCTGTCTCAATATTTGAAGTTATTGTAATCTGGAGTAATAGCAATAATTTATACTTACAAAGTCCTAAGAAACACTCCATTACTAGACCATTGCCAACAGTGCCTTACTAGACTCTGGTGTGGCCATGTGCTCTCTGAGCTATGTTGTCACCATGTTTCCCAGCTTTGGCCCCCTTCCCTATCTTGGGGAGGTAAATCTCCCCTCTTTCTAATTTAGTTTTAAACAACTATATTTTCTAATTTTAAAAAAATCCTTAGAAACAACCACATGAAGATTCTGACTAGAATCTAACACTAACCAATCTGAAAATTGAAATCTCATTTCTCATCTGGTTGATAAAATATAGAAAAATCATACACAGAGATTCATATTTACTCACACAGTTTTAGGCAGGGATTCATAATAAATACCCCAAATTATAGATTCTTAGTGTTGAAAGGGCCTCAGTGACTTTCAAACTTTTTTTTTTAACAGTGGAATTTTATTATCAAACAAATTCTTACTTGGAACTCCAATATATAATTCGGATAAAGCAGAACTGATGTGGATGCAGTTAGAAGAGTAGCCTAGGACACTTCCAAATTGTCCACTGAGGTACTTCTTCAGACCCCACATGCTCCTCTAACATAGTGTAGAAACTACTGATAAGAATTTTGAGCTTGATAGTAGACTGAAGACACACCCCAGAATCTCTCTCCCAAAAATTCTTTTTTTTTTTGAGTCGGAGTCTCACTCTGTCACCCAGACTGGAGTGCAGTGGCCGCTCCTGGCCACCGCAGTCTCGACCTGCTGGGCTCCGGCAATCCTTCCGCCTCAGCCTTCCAAGTAGCTGGAACTACAGGCATGCACTACCACGCCCGGCTAATTTTTTTTTGATTTGTTGTAGAGATGAGGTCTCTCCAAGTTGCCCAGGCGGGTCTCGAACCTGCGGGCTCAGGCAATTCACTCACTTCAGCCTCCCAAGGTGTGGGATTACAGGCTGAGCCACCGAGCCCGGCTCCAAAAATTCTTAAAAGTAATAGAAAAAAAAAAATGCATATACAACACCAAATCACCAAACATTTGAGGAGAACCAACACCATGAAGGAATTTTAAACTCAAAGAGAAGAACTAACAGTTATTAGTTAAACTGTGTCCATTATTAGAGCAAACAGAACTATATTAGAATATGTTAAAATTTAGTTAATTATTACTTTTAGAAAGAAGAGCACAGTATATCCAGAAACTATTAGAGCTCTATCAGAAAATTAAAATATTTTTCACAGAAATAAAATGATCGATAATAAGATAATAGCTAAAAAAGTAAATGAAGATGTTGGAAGATTATGCTAAAGGAATACAAAGAATTTATTCTTAGCAAAAGAACAATGAAACAGAAAATATGAAAAATTAAAAGAAACATGGAGACTATTCAACAACAAAAGTACAAAAATCAATTAAAAAATGGGCAACAGACTTGACACATTTCCACAAAGAAGATACACAAATGGCCAATAAGCACATAAAAAGATGTTCAACAGTATTTCTTGTTAGAGAAATGCAAATCAAAACCAAAATGTCACAAAATTCTTCACATGTACTCTGTATGTACCTCTGGCAATAAAATTTGAAATTAAGCAGAAAAAAAAAAAACAAAAACAAAACAAAACAAAAAACCAAAATGATACCATTTCACACTCACTAGAATGGCTATAATGAAAAAGAAAAAGGAAAATAAATGTTGGCAAAGTTATGGAGAAATTGAAACCCTTGGACTGCTGATGAGAATGTAAAATGATAGGGTCACTGTGTAAAAAAATATGGCAGTTTTCAAAGAGTCAAACATAAAATAATCTTATGAACCAACAATTCTTCTCCTACAGATATACCCAAAATAACTGAAAACAGAGACTCAAACAGATACTTGTATGCCAATGTTCACAGTAGCATTATTGATAATAGCCCAAAGGTAGAAACAACCCAAGTGTCTATCAACAGATAAATGGATGAACAAAACGGGGTATATCCATAAAATGAAGTATGATCCAGTCATAAAAAGGGATGAATTCTGATACATGATTCAACAAACAGGACTCTTGTACACATTATGCTAAGAGAAATAAGTTGACACAAATGGATAAATACTGTATGATACCACTTACATGAGTTATCTAGAATGTTCAAATTCAGAGACAGAATGTAGAATAGAGGTTACCAGGGGCTGGGGAAAGGGAAAATGAGGAGTTATCACTTAATGGGTAAATAATTTATTTTTAAGTTTTGGAATAGTGGTGATAACTATACAACATTATGAAAATACTAATGCCACTAAATTGCACGCTTATGAATGGTTTAAACAGTAAGCTTACGTTATGTATATTTCACTACGCACACAAAAAATCAAATATACATCTACCCTATAACAGCCATTCCACTACTAAATATTTACCAAAGAGAAAACAAAATATATGTCCAGGCAAAGACTTGTACACAAATGTTTATAAGAGCTTTATTTGTGATAGACAACAACTAGAAACAGCCCAAATGGCTATCAACAAGCGAGTGGATAAACAAACTGATATGTCCATATGATGAACTATAAGTCTGCAATAACAAAGAATGAGCTGGTCAGACTTGGAGGCTCAGCCTGTAATCCCAGCACTTTGGAAGGCTGAGGCAAGAGGATTGCCTGAGCCTGTGGGTTTGAGACCAGCCCTGGCAACTTGGCGAGACCTCGTCTCTACAATAAATCAAAAA
>NW_007258242.1:77918-82753 GCF_000164805.1 Carlito syrichta | reverse complement strand
AAAAAAAAAAAAAAAAGAATAAACTATTGATATACACAACAAAATAATTATGCTGAGTGAAATGAACGAATCACATAATAATTAGGCTAAAAGAAAGAAGCTAGATCAAAAAAGAGTATAAATTGTGTGATTTCATTTGTGTAATACTGCAGAAAATGCAGATTAGTAGTTGGTTTGATGGGGCAGAGAGGAATGGGAGAAAACGATTACAAAAGGCACAAAAAACTTTTGGGGTTGATAGATATGTTCACTATCATAATTGTGGTATGAGTTTCATGGCTTTATTATCAAATTGTATACTTGAACTATATCCAGTTTACTGTATGTTAAGTATACCTCAACAAAGCTGTTTGAAAAAAAGGGAGGAAAGCTGTGTAACAAAATACACCATATACAATTTTAGTTTTTTTATTTTTTTTGAGTTGGAGTCTCACTCTGTCGCCCAGGCTGGAGTGCAGTGGTCGCTCCTGGCCACCGCAGCCACGACCTGCTGGGCTCCGGCAATCCTTCCGCCTCAGTCTTCCGAGTAGCCGGAATTACAGGTGCGCGATACCACGCCCGGCTAATTTTTAAATTTATTGTAGAGATGAGGTCTCGCCTGCCCAGGTGGGTCTCAAACCCACGGGCTCAGGCAATCTACTCACCTCAGCCTCCCAAAGGCGCGGGATTACAGCCTGAGCCACCGAGCCCGGCTTCCATATACAATTTTAGAGACAAGAGACAGACTAGAAGAAAACAAGTGCTCAGAGTAATAGCTAGAATATATGTAAAGATATGCAAATTAATAAAAAAAGCAAGTATTCAATGCATTAGGAAAAATGAAGAAAGGAACAGGTAAATGATATAGAAAAGAAATATGAATGACTAAGCATATATATAGATAGATGCTCAATCTTACTAGTAATCGAGAAAAATTAAAAAAAAATACTGTCAGAATGGTAAAATTTAAAAGATAGAAAAGATCAAGTGATAGTGAAGAGTTTTAAGTAACAGAAGAAACATATACTCTTGGTTAGAATAAATTTGACATATCTATCCTATGAAAAGCAATGCTGTAGTTAAATGAAAATAAGTACATCATAACTATTATTATAGCTATAGGTAAAATTAATTATTTCCTGTAAGCCAGCACCATTGTATATTGCCAATTGTAATAATTCACCCTTAGCCTTCATAACACTCTATGAGATGAGTACTATCATTGTCCTCACTTTATAGACAAGGAAAGGGAGGCACAGAGGAGGTATGCCACATGGTAAGGTTGAACAACTAACAGATGGCAGAGCAGGGATCTGCATACAGGTGCTCTGGTTCCAGAGCTGATGCTCTGGTTTTGGGGTTTTTTTTGAGTTGGAGTCTCACTCTGTCATCTAGGCTGGAGTGCAGTGGCACACACACAACCATCCCAGCGTCGACCTGCTGGGCTCCGGCAATCCTTCTGTCCCAGCCTTCCAAGTAGCAGAACTACAGGTGCATGATACCATGCCCGGCTATTTTTTTTTTTTAATTATAGAGAAGAGGTCTCACCAAGTGGCCCAGGCTGGTCTCAAACTCGCAGCCTCAGGCAATTCACTTGTCTCGACCTCCCAAAGTGCTGGGATGACAGGTTGAGTCACCAAGCCTGACCAGCTGATGCTCTTAACCTCTACAGAAGAGCGTCTTCATTTACTGAATTTTAAAAATCTCTAAGACTTGTTATTAAAAGCAAGTTTCACAATACACACAGTACAATACCATTCATATTTTTTAAGACTTACAAAACAACTATCTGTATTTATTATCAGAGAAAGGAATAAAAGAACATATAAAACTGGCAGCAGTGTTTTCTCCTGGAAAAAGGACTGAGGGACTAGGATCAGTGGTAAGAAGTAGTCAAGGGGAACTTTTGCTTTATGTGTATTGTCTGATTTTCATATCATGAGAATGTATTCAGGTATTACTTGTATAATCAGATTTTTCAAGATTAAATACCCAAAACATTGATCCAATGTCATTTACTCAATGTACACATTACTTCTAAAATGTCCCTCACCCAGCTTGTTAGAATATTTTATTTTATTTATTTATTTTAAGTAAGAGTCTCACTTTGTCACCCAGGTTAGAGTGTAGCAGCATGCTCACAACGACTGTAGCCTCAACCTGCTGGGCTCAGGTGATCCTTTCACCTCATCCTTCCAAGTAACTAGAAGTACAGGCGCGAGCCACCATGTCCAGCTAGTTTTTTTATTTATTGCAGAAACAAGGTCTCGCTAAGTTGCCTAGGCTGGTTTTGAACCCCTGGCCTCAGGCAATCCTCTCGCCTCTGCTTCCCAAAGTGCTGGTATCACAGGTATGAGCCACCACACTCAGCTCTGTTAGAACATTTTAAATGGTGAAATACTGTATTTCACTGGAGCAGTTTGCTCCACTACTGAAGATTAAGTGGTAGAAATTTTTCCTTATAGTCAATTAAATACTTCTTTCTAACCACCATCCATTAGTCCTAATTCTGCCTTCTCACAAACAAACAAGAATAACACTAATCCATCTGTGTCAAGGGTCCCCAAGACCACCCCTAGGTTCAATTATTCACTAGCGGGACTCACAGGATTCAGGATAAAGTCATACTCTTGGCTCTGATTTTTTACAATGAAAGGATACAAAGCAAAATCAGCAAAATGAAAAGGCGTATGGGTGAAATCAAGGAAATCACGTGCAAGTTTCCAAAAGTTCTCTCCCAGTGGGTCACACAGGACACTCTTAATTCCTCTAACAATGAGTTGTAACAACACATGTGAAACGTTGCCCTCAAGAATGCTCATTAGAGATTTAGTGCCCAGGCGTTTTACTGGGAGAGGATCATGTAGGCACATTCTGCCTTTCCTGTACCAAAATTCCAGACTCCCAGAAACAAAGCAGGTGCTCAACATAAACCACACTCTTCGTATACTTTAGGCATGGCAAACCATTCTTATCAGGGAACGGTGGGAATCCTTCCAAAATCCAAGTTCCCAAGATGCCAGCCAAGGGCCAGCCTTGTAAGCAGGCCTTTCTAGTGATAACAGTCTTGGGCTTGCTATGTTAACTCTTTTCTGCACACAATCCTTTCCAGAATCCTTTATATATTTAGTATGTTTTTCTTCCATCTTTTGTTCCTCAATTAATACATGATCAATTCCCATTATGTCTTTCTTTAGTCTTTTCTCAGTTAACACATAGTCAAGTCTTTCTATAAAAGTTTTTAGACTTTTCATCCATTGTAGTCACCCTCATCTGGAATTCTGGCATGACTATGTGTCTCTTAAAACATGAAACCAAAAATACAAAAATTATATTCCAGGAACAATTTGACCATAAATAGGATATTACATCCTTATTAAGGTAGCATAATATTTTATTTGCTTTTTAAAGCTGCATTACTAATGGGTAATGTGTAGAGGTCACAGACAAAACTCGAATTCTACCTCGTTATATTTATAATTCCATTAATAACATTTTGTTTGTATAAGCACAGTACACCCACCTACCGAGATGATCTTTTTTTGTTTTCTGTTTTTAGATTAGAAAATATAGTTTATTTAAAAAGTAAATGAGGCTGGGCTCGGTGGCTCTGCCTGCAATCCCAGCACTTTGGGAGGCTGAGGTGAGTGGACTGCCTGAGCCTGAGTGTTCAAGACCAGCTTGGGCAACTTGGCGAGACCTTGTCTCTACAATTAAAAAAAAAATTAGCCAGGTGTGGTAGTGTGCCCCTGTAGTTCTGGCTACTTGGAAGGCTGAGGTAGAAGGATTGCCAGAGACCAGCAGGTCGATGCTAGGGTGGCCGTAAGCGTGCCACTGCACTCCAGTCTGTGTGGTGGAGTGAGACTCCAACTCAAAAAAAAAATAAAATAAAATAAGAAATAAATGAGAGAGAGAGAGAAAGAGAAAGAAGAGATTCACCACCTCCCCAAGGAAGGGAGGGGGCCAAAGCCAGGAACATGATGATGGCCACAGCTCAAAGAGGACAAGGTCACACCAGAGTTTAGTAAGGCAGTGGTCAAGATGATTTTGAATTGTAATGCTATTATCTATTTTAGATTGACTGTTCCTTCTTGCTTTCTGCAATATGTAAATTATCGAGAGCTCTAGAGTCAGCCTGCCTCGATTCAAATCCTGGCACCACTACTTACTAGCAATGTGGTCTCAGGCAATTCAGCTTAAACTCTCCAAGTGCCTCAGTTCCTTTAACTGTAAACATTGGGAATAATAATCACACTTCCCTCCATAGAGTTGTACAAAGAGATAAACGATATTACGTAGATAAATAGTCTACTCATCTCTACAATAAATACATAAAAAAATCAGCCAGGCGTGGTAGCGCATGCCTGTAATTCCGGCTACTTGGAAGGCTGAGGCGGAAGGATCGCCGGAGCCCAGCAGGTCGAGGCTGTAGTGGCCGGGAGCGGCCACTGCACTCCAGTCTGGGCGACAGAGTGAGACTCCAACACACACACACAAAAAAAAGTCTAGTATGGTATCTGGTACATTGTAATTACATAATAAACTGTTATTATTATTAATCTAAATTATTGATAAGAATAAAAAAAAACAAGTCAGGAGCAATAGCAAAGCTCCATGGCATTTTTTTGGTACACATTTCCTCTCAGAGATGACAGCAGTAAAAAATTTTCAAAACTATTAATTCAACTAGATTTATACTTAACTTAGGATACACTTAAAATCTAATATAAAAACCTTCAAATGGGTTCGTGACCCGCCTGGGCAACTTGGCGAGACCTCATCTCTACAATAAATTAAAAAAAAAAAATTAGTCAGGCGTGGTAGCGTGCGCCTGTAGTTCCAGCTACTTGGAAGAC
>NW_007258242.1:55956-77898 GCF_000164805.1 Carlito syrichta | reverse complement strand
CCGGAGCCCAGCAGGTCGAGGCTGCAGTGGCCAAGAGCGGCCACTGCACTCCAGTCTGGGTGACAAAGTGAGACTCCAACTCAAAAAAAAAAACAACAACAAAAAAAAACCTTCAAGATATAAAAAAGCTAAATATTCATTATTAGCAATTTTCAGTTATGTTAACAGTGTAGTCTTTAAACTTAAACTTTTTATCACCAACTACATACAGGCATGAAGAAAGAAATAAAGATAGACTAGACTGGCAAGAAAATGTATCTCTATCACTGAGAAGATAATTTCAACCATTCAAGCAATTTCTACCTGTGTCAGAACTCTGGCAAAATAAGAGATAAACACATGCCTGTGCTTATTCCTGTGTACTGCCTTAAACAAATAAAGTAAAATGTTAAAATGATAACCAAGTATGAGCCAGTAGGTCGACGGGGGGATAGCCATGAGTGTGCCACTGCACTCCAGCCTGGGTGACAGAGAGAGACTCCAACTCAAAAAAAAAAAAAAAAAAAATGATAACAAAGTACAATGGGAGAAAAAGAAGTATTTTTAGATACGTCATCTTTCACTAATAAGGAAAATCAAAGAAACACTAATAAAAAGTCTAGTGAAGACTTTAGCATTTGTCCATCTGCAATCAGAAGAACTAAAATTCTCAGACAAAATGTAACATCTGGAAAATTAATTTTAATGGCAGTAGGAAACATCAAAATGCATATTTCACTACCAACTTTAACAAAACTGCTATCAGACCTCTAAAAAGAAAATGGCAAAGAAATGCAAATCACTATATATGTCTTGGCCTTGTAACATTTATCCTTCTTCTTAGCACATTTATGTTTCTAATTTTTTTCAAGAAAAGATTTGCTCTAACTCCATATGCATAATCAAGGAATAAAGGTTTACACCCAAGCAAATGGCTGTCATATAGTTTCTGCAAACAAACATTTACAATTAATGACGTCACAGTGTAGCCCTATTTGAAGTCAAGCATGATTCCTAAGATTTACCCATTCTAATAGTGCCTTGGAAATGTCAGAACAGCACAGTATTCTCTTAAGAGCACAGCTGCAGAAGCATTGAGGTATGAGTTCAAACTTTTGCTCTGTAACATACTAACTACATGACTTCAGACAAATTACTTAAATTTCTAAGTCAGTTACAAGATAAAGATTTATCTCATAGGCATTCTGAGAGGATGAATTAGGATATATTGTGTGTAAAGAACATAAAATCTATCATTTAAAAAATCTTTAAGTGTACAATTCTGTAGCATTTAGTACACTCACATTTTTGTGCAACTAACACCAAGAACATATTTTTAAAGTGCTCAAAACTGAGCACACAGTAATTGCTCAGTGAATGTCAGCTAAAATTACTCTCATTAGTGCTATCTTACTCCATCTTAAATCTTTGTAAATTATTTATCCCTAAATAGAAATAACTTCATATTTATTTCTATTAAATTTCTCCCATTCTCAGAAATATCAGTTTCAAATTTTAAGCTATAAACTATATTTCTAGTGTTCAAATTCTTCACTCCAGTGATAACAAAAGATACAAATATTAAGAATAAACAGGCTGGGTGTGGTGGCTCACGCCTGTAATCCCAGCACTTCTGGAGGCCGAGGCAGGATGAATCCTTGAGCCCAGGAGTTCAAGACCAGCCTAGGCAAAATAGCAAGACCTTATCTCTACCAAATAAAGCAAAAAAATTAGCCAGGTGTTGTGGCATACAGGTGTAATCCCAGCTACTTGGGAGGGTAAGGCCAAAGGATCACCTGAGCACAGGGTCAAGGCTGCAGTGAGCCACCATCGTGCCACTCCATTCCAGCCTGGGTGACAGAGCAAGACCATTCAAAAACAAACAAACAAACATATTGAGCATTTACTACATACCTAGTGCTGTTCTAAGCACATTATAAGTTCTAACTCAATTAATCCTCCAAATAATTCTAGGAGGAATATACTAGTAACATACATATTTTACTGCTGAGTATAAAGAGGTTAAGGAACTTGCCCAAGGTAGCCAAGCTGGTAAGTGGCAAAACCAGGATTCACACTGAAAACAAAACTGAGTTCTAAATCTTATGCCCTTAACTACTCTACCATGCTGCCTCTTGCACATGTAGTAACATACCACCCCTGGGAATGATTACTTTCAGATGCCAGATGTTATATGTTGACGGAGGTTTTGAGTTTCTCAGAAGCTTTTTTTTTTTTTTTTTTGAGTTGGAGTCTCACTCTGTCGCCCAGACTGGAGTGCAGTGGCCACTCCCAGCCACCACAGCCTTGACCTGCTGGGCTCCGGCGATCCTTCCGCCTCAGCCTTCCGAGTAGCCGGAATTACAGGCTTGCACTACCACGCCCGGCTAATTTTTTTATTTTAATGTAGAGATGAGGTCTTGCCTGCCCAGGCGGGCCTCGAACCCGCGGACTCAGGCAATCCACTCACTTCAGCCTCCCAAAGGCGTGGGATTACAGGCTGAGCCACTGAGCCTGGCTTCTCAGAAGCTTTGGCATGTATTATTTCAGTGCTGAGACAATGAAGAACAATCAGCCCCCATTTTATAGATAGAGAAACCTCAGAACAGTCAAGTTATTTGTTCAGGGTCAATAAACTTGCAAGGGTCATAGATCCCTGCTTATCCACCTACTAGCTGTGTGAATCTACAATCTCCCTGAGCATTGCTCAACTGTAAGATGGAAACGATGTTAACACTCTTTGTGAGAGGAAAGAAGTATACGTTTGTAAAGCATCTGGCACAGAGCTGCATATAAAAAGTGCTCAGTAAACGTTAGTCCCCCTTTCCTCATTCTGCATGTGATTCCTGGCATAGCACTCTTTCCAAACATCATGCTACTACTTCTCAATACTTTCTCATCAACTGTGTTAACAGATTAGGGTCAAAGGACATACTTTTTGGTGAATACCATGTGATACCAAATCAGAAACCTCAGTGAAGTCCAGTCAAATTATATGATTTTAAATATAACAAACTTCCTCCCTTTTGTCCATATGGCCTATCACTTTCTCAAAGTAGGAAATTAAATTGGTCTATCAAGACTTGTTCTTTATAAAATTATGCTTAATGTTCCCTAATGCCTTCTGCTCTTTTAGGTAACTGCCAAATCATTCACTTGACTTGCTCTAGTTTCTGACCAGACATTGTTTGAAAATTAAGTTACCCTTATCATTTCCAAAGTTATTTTCCCCTTAAAAAAAGGATTTTTTTTTTCTGTTGTCAGATACTTCTCCTATTCACCATGATTTCTCAAAAATAAAGGCTAATAACTTGGCACTAGGTTTTTTTCCTTCACATTTACATAGAGGGAACATCTAATACTGAATTATAAGTTCTGTTCGTGCTAAATGTGTAATTAGAATTTCCTGTCAATTGGGCAGCACTTTCCTAAGAAAAGATAAAAATGCTAGAAGGCAGCATGGTTTCTCATAAAGCAAAATTGCTGTAAAATTAATCTTTTTTTTCCCCTTAGGTAGCAAGGATGTCACAAAGCACATACTGTTGGTCTCCAAGTATCACTTAAAACACTCCCATATCTTAAAGCAATTTGGAAGTGGATATTAAAAGCTAAAGGAATTTTTCAGTCACGTGTTGACTTCCTAAATCTGCTGCTTTCCCAACAAGCTAAAAGGCACACTGGGAGACCACAACCAGGAGCATCACAGAGGAAAGAGGTACTATGGGAACAATCAATTTACTTTGGGCACAAAGAAAGTTCGCTGCCAATTTGTAGCAGTATGGATTCAATAACTTTCAAAGCCAAAACTGAGGTTTGGACAAGCTTTTCCAAATAGCTTTTGCTGGTGTCTAGAAGCTAATATAAAATGTCAAAACCTGTAAGAATTGGTAAAGTACAGGCAATGTTTATGAATTAACATATGACCTATCACTTGGTTTGCTAAAAATCACTAAGACAAAATACTTGGCTTCATTCATTCACTCTTTCTTGAGTTAAGTTTATGAAAAAGAGTTGGGGATTTATATTAGTGTTTGAGTTTAGCTTTCTATAAATAACATTATTTGTCCTACAAATCTTATGAATCTAAAAGAAGAATAAATGAAACAAAAGGTATTAAAGCATTGTTCAAAATTTAAAGTATATAACAATGCAAGCTATAATTACATATTTTTAAATTTATAACCACCTATGATGAGGTCATTTTAATCAAGTCAGCCCCTCTGGCCAAAATACATTATTGACAAAGTAACTTCATAATGATATTTTCTTAGCCTGTTATGGAAATACATTTATCAACAAATATAAATTTTTGTACTATCTCTTAATTCCTATTAACTTTGCTTCACTTTTTAAATTTAATACTTATAATAAACAAATCCAATATAAATTCACGTGATTAAAAAGTGAAAATTTGGGCCAGGCTTGGTGACTCAGCCTGTATTCCCAGCACTTTGGGAGGCCAAGGCGAGTGGATTGCCTGAGCTCATGGGTTTGAGACTAGCCCCGGCAACTTGGCAAGACCTTGTCTCTACAATAAATAAAAAATTAGCTGGGTGTGGTAGCGCACGCCTGTAGTTCTGGCTCCTTGGAAGGCTGAGGCAGAAGGATCATTGGAGGCCAGCAGGTTGACTCTGGGGTGGCTGTGAGTAAGCTACTGCACTCCAGTCTGGGTGATGGAGTGAGACTCCAACTCAAAAAAAAAAAAAAAAAAGTAAAAATTTGGAACGTAACATCTCATAAAAATCACTAACGTATATGCTATTTTATATCAAGAATAATTCAATATTATTGTAAAAAAGACTTTTCAGTTTTAATTAAATAAGTTTTATAAAATAAGATTAACTTTCTATTATTAATATTCAGACTTAGAAAGCTAGACACACTGATAGCTTCAAAAAAACAATACTCATACCCTTGTCCCATGAGATAGCTCAACTTACCCCATCTCCCTTCAAAACTTCTGTGCCATCAAATTCACGGGTCTGATTTGTCTTTACTGATGCTTCTCTTTCTAGGCTGGCTAATTTCTCCTTGGCCTCCTGAAGTTCCTGAGCTTTGGCTTCTTTTTTACGAGAAATGATAGACGCCTAATTGAGTGTTAAACAAGACATACAATCAACTATTATCTTGTAAAATTATCTACCCTACAAAATCTAAAAATCTTACTGAGTTAAATGCTTCTCCTGACCAATACCCCTTGCCCTACTACCCATAATCACGTTATATATTTAATATAAACATACAATGTATATTAAATATCAACCTTTTGGAAGATGTAAGCCCTAAGAATATAGGATACAGCAGCAGAGAAACAAACATATGCTAAAAATAAAAGTATGAAAGTCTTTTCAAGTAATACTCAAATGCTAAAGAAAATACATTCAAGGTAAGTAAACAGAATCTAACACTACGTTGGCTGTATTTTTACATGATAAGTTTCCTTTCATCAGAAGAAAACAAGAATGTTTTACTCCCTGAACTACAACACAGGTCATCTTACTAAATTCAATATACATACTTTTAAAATGAAAAAACAAAATGTTAACATCTATTATATTTGGGGCATTTCAATAAATAAAATGCAGGTTCAAAAATCAAACATCTGACTCACCAGAATTATGCAAATATTTACACAATCCAAATGGCTGCTCTTAACAACATTGTATATTAGATAACAAATTTCTTGAGAAATTTCCTTACATGAATTATGGCTGCACTAGTTTAAGAAAAACAAGGTAGGCACAGTGGTTCATGCTTATAATCCCAGCACTTTGGGAGGTCAAGGTAGGAGGACTGCTTGAGACTGGGAGTTCGAGACCAACCTGGGCAACATAGTGAGACCTCATCTCTACAAAAAAATCAAAAAATTTGGCTAGGCATGGTGGTGCATACCTGTAGTGCCAGTTACTTGGGAGCCTGAGGCAGAAGGATCACCTGAGCCCAGGAGGTTGAGGCTGTGGTGAGCCATGATCATGCCATTGTACTCCAGTCTGGGAGACAGTGAGATTCCAACTCAAAAAAAAAAAAAAAAGGAGAAGAAAAACACTAGCCAAAACTGCCTTCTTAAGTAAAATGCTACAAATATTTTCTTCAAACAAGCTTGACAGGAAGAGTAATTTCTTTGCAAACCCTTAAAAATTATATTATTCTTCCTGTTTAAAATAATTGAAAAGACAGGTGACAATGAAGGAATGTTTCACTTTATAGAAGCATTCCAGCTTAAAAAGTTAAGAGGGGACTGGGCACAGTGGCTCAAGTCTATCATCCCATTGTTTTGAGAGGCCAAGGCAGGAGGATTTCTTCAGGCCAGGAGTTCCAGACCAGCCTGGGCAACATAACAAGACCCCCAACTCTACAAAAAATAAAAAAATTAGCTGGGCATTGTGGCAAACAACTGTATTGCTAGCTACTCAGAAGGCTGGGGTGGGAGAATTGCTAGAACCCAGTAGCTCAAGGTTACAGTAAGCTACTATTTGCTACTATATAACAGCCTGGGTGACAGAGTGAGATTTTGTCTCAAAACAAAATTTTTTTTAATGAAGACAGTATGATAAAGTACCAGAATTATATAGCAATTGATGGTATACTTCAATGATTAAATAAGTAATATGATAACATAAATACATATAAACCTCATCCCCAAACCAGAATCTTATTTAATAGAGAAACATGAGGGTATTTCCTAGTAAGGTCAGGAAAAAGATAAAAATGCCCACTACCTCTACTACAATTTAATTGTTGTGTTGAAGGTATTCATTAATACCATTAGACACGAGAAAGCAATTAGCAGCATACAAATCTGAAAGGAAAGACTGGGATTTGCATGTTCTATAATTATGTGCCTTAAAAAAATCAAAAGAATAAATAGAAAAATTATAGCAAACAAATTAACAGTTTTCATAGGTAATTTCAGTCAGAATACATAAGAAAAGCCCTCATTTATAAAAGCAAAATATGTAAGCATAATGTTACAAGAAGAGTTCCAAAACTTTATGAGGAGTTAAGATTCCGGGAAGATGGTAAAATAAGGAGCACCAAGAATCTGTCTCTTTAGCTAGTCAAAACTGCACTGGTAGAATCTGTGTGATGCAACTATTTGGAGCACTGGAGTCTATTAAGTACTTGCAACTTCCAGTGGAAGACTTGGACAGTAAAGTGAGGTCATTTCAATCAATTTCAGCCCTTAGCACAATAGCAGGTACCCATCCTCTATCTCCAACTCCATGAATGTGTTCCTGGAGCAGCTTGCATATGGATTGCTGGTGTCAGGGTGGGCAGAAAGGACCTTGTTATTCAAAAAATGATATCTGTGGCCTGACTGCTGCTTCTGATCACAGCAGTGAAGCTGGTGAGGGAGGCCATTGTTGTTGCACCATTGTTGCAAGTTCCTTCTCCTCTGACTGAAGTGATTTCCCAGGGATATATGGGTGCAGCACCCTTCTTGCCCTTCCTTCATTTTTCTCATTTTCCCTTTTTGGAATGCAGACATTAAAGACTATGACATTCAAAAACAGCTTCATATATGGGGAAAATTAGAAAGGGACCACATATGCCCAGAGAAATGGGCAGATGCAGAAGATATCTGAGATGATCTTAAGTTCACATTTCAGACTGATCCTTGGCATAGCCTACAACAATAAATAATAATAATAATAATAATAAACAGCAAATTCTAGGGAAAAGAGAGAATCTAATACCCAGAGTTACCACATTCAATTCAAATATCCAGTTTAAAAAAAAAAAAAAATCACAAGGAATACAAAGAAACAGGAAAATATAGCACATTTAAGGGGAAAAAAATAAATCAACAAAAACTGTCCCTGAAAAAGACCTGATGGGAGATCTACTAGATAAGACTTTCAAACTACCTTAAAAATTCTCAAAAAACTAAACAAAGATGTGGCAATGTCAAAAAAACAATGTATGAACAAAATGCAAATACCAATTAAGAGACATAGAACCAGCCAGGCATGGTGCCTCAAGCCTGTAATCCCAGCACTTGGGAGGCTGAGGCAAGAGGATTGCCTGAGCCCAGGGATTCAAGACTAGCCTGGGTATCTTGGTGAGACCTCGTCTATACAATATACGAAAAAAAAATTAGCCAGGCATCGTAGCACATGCCTGTAGTTCCAGCTATTTGGAAGGCTGAGGTGGAAGGATCACCTGAGCTCAGCAGTTCAGCAGGTTGACACTGAGGTGGCCATAAGCAAGCCACTACACTCCATCCAGCCTGGGTGACAGAGTGAGATGCTGACTCAAAAAAAAAAAAAAAAAAAAAAAAGACATAAAGCCTATAAAGAAATTCTGGAATTCAAAAGTACAATACTGAAATGAAAAATCCACTAGAGGGATTCAAAGGCAGATTTGAGCAGGCAGAAGAAAGAATCAGTGAATTTGAAGAAAAGACAATGGAAATTCTGCATCTAAAGAACAGAAAGAAAAACACTGGAGAAAATTGAACAGAGCCTAAGAGATACCATTAAGCGGACCAACATATGCATTGTGGAAATCCCAGAAGAAGAAAAGAAAGAGAAAGGGGCAGAAAGAATATTTGAAGAAATAATTCTCATAATCTTGAAAGCAGCAAGAGAGAAGCAACTGGTCACACACAAAAGATACTTAAGAAGATCATCAGTAAATATCTAATCAAACCCTTTGAAGGCAAGAAGGTAGTGAGTAAATATAGTCAGGGTGCTAAAAGGAAAAAAACTAGCAACCAAGAATCTTATAACTGGCAAAATTCTCCTTCAAAAGTGAGGAAGAAGCCAGGCATGGTGGCTCAAGCCTGTAATCCCGCACTTTGGGAGACTGAGGTGAGGGGATTGCCTGAGCCCATGGGTTCGAGAACAGCCTGGACAACTTGGAAAGACCTCATCTCTACAATAAATAAAAAAATTAGCCAAGCATGGTAGCGCACACCTATAGTTCTGGCTACTTGGAAGGCTGAGGCAGAAGGATCACCTGAACCCAGCCAGCTGATGCTGAGGTGGCCGGGAGTGTGCCAACACACTCCAGCCTGGGCGATGAAGTGAGACTCCAACTCAAAAAAAAAAAGTGAGGAATAGGCCGGCTGCAGTGGCTAACAACTGTAATCTCAGCACTTTGGGAGGCTGAACTTGAACTCAGGAATTCCAGACCAGCCTGGGAAACACAGCAGGACCTTGTCTCCATAAAAAAAAAGAAAAGAAAAGAAAAAAAAAATAGCCAGGTTTGGTGGCGCACACCTGTAAACCCAGCTACTCAGGAGGCTGAGGGTGGAGGACTGCCAAAATCCAGGAGATTGAGTCTGCAGTGAGCTGTGATCATGCCACTGCACTCTGTCTGGGTGACAGAGTGAGACCTCAATAAAAAAAATTTTTTTTAAAGTAGGAAAGAAAAGCTATAATAACAAAATGACAGAAGTTGCTGTTTATCAGTAGTTACTATAAAGTCTAATATTATTACAACAATAGTTTGTAAATCCACTTTTTGTTTTCACATGGTTTAAGACATTATTAAAGCAACATAATTATAAGTCAAATGGCTAGTATTATTGTAATTTTGGTTTGTAACTCTATATTATTTTGTTTTCTATATGACTTAAAAGATTAATGCATTTTAGGCCAGGTGTGGTGGCTCATGCCTATAACTCCAGCACTTTGAGAGGTGGAGGTAGGAGGATGACTTGAATACAGGAGTTCAAGACCAGCCTGGGAAACATAGTGAGACTTTGTCTCTCCAAAAAAAATTTAAAAATCAGTCAGTCCAGGCTCGGTGGCTGAGCCTGCAATCCCGCGCCTTTGGGAGGCTGAGGTGAGTGGATTGCCTGAGCCCACGGGTTCGAGACCCGCCTGGGCAGGCGAGGCCTCATCTCTACAATAAATCAAAAAAATTAGCCAGGCATGGTAGCGTACGCCTGTAGTTCCAGCTACTTGGAAGGCTGAGGTGGAAGGATCACCAGAGCCTAGCAGGTCGAGGCTGCGGTGGCTGGGAGCGGCCACTGCACTCCAGTCTGGGCAACAGTGAGACTCCAACTCAAAAAAAAAAAAAAAAATCAGTCAGCTATGGTGGCATATGCCTATAGTCCTTGCTGCTGCTCTGGAGGCTAAGGCAGGGGGATCACTTGAGCCCAGAAGTTGGAGGCTGTGGTGAGCCATGATTAAGCCACTGCACTCCAGCCTGGGCCACAGAGTATAACTCTGACTCAAAAAATTTTTAAAATAATAATAAATAAAATAAGAGAATAATGCATTTTAAATACTTACTAGTTTATATTTTGGGGCACACAATGTATAAAGATGTAATTTTGTGACATGAACGATGGAAAAGGGTGGAAATGTAAATATAAAAAAAGCAGAAATTTTGTAGATTATTAAAATTAAACTTGGCTGGGTATGGTGGCTCAAGCCTGTAATTCCAGCACTTTGGGAGGTGGAGGTGACAGGATTGCCTGAGCCCTGGGTTCAAGACCAGCCTGGGCAACATGGCAAGACCTCATCTCTACAAGAAATTAAAAAAAAAATGAGCTGAGTGTGGTGGCACATGCCTGTAACTCTGCTACTTGGAAGGCTGAAACAGAAGGATCACCTGAGCCCAACAGATCGAAGTTGCGGAAGCTACGTGCATGCCTCTGCACTCCAACCTAGGCAACAAAGTGAGATTTTGACTCAAAAAAAAGTTAAACTTGTATAAATTCAAATTAGAGTGTTATAACTTTAGGATGTTAAATGTAATCTCCATGGCAACCACAAAAAAATAGCTACAGAATATACACAGATGGAAATGAGAAAGGGATTTAAATATTTCACTATGAAAAATCAACTAGGGTAACCCCCTCGGGTCCCCTCCCACTGTGGGAACTTTTCTGTCCTCTCAATAAATCCTGCTTTAAAAAAAGAAAAATCAACTAAGAACACAAGATAGTAATGCAGGAAATGAGGGACAAAAAAGCTAATAACAAAATGACAGAAATTGCTGTTTATCAGTAGTTACTTTAAATATGAATAGATCAAATATCCAATTAAAAAATAGTGACTGGCAGAATGGTTAAAAACACATGATCCAACTATATGCTGTATACAACAGATTCAGTTTAGATCCAAAGACACAAATAAATTCAAAGTGAAAGCATGGAAAAAGACATTCCATTAAAATAGTAACCAAAGACAACAGAATGGCTATACTAATATCAGAGTAAATAACTTTACATTTTAAAAGATTATAAGAGGCCAGGCTCAGTGGTTTAGCCTGTAATCCCAGCACTTTGGGAGGCCGAGGTGAGAGGATTGCCTGAGTTCACGGGTTTGAGACCAGCCCCAGCAATTTGGCAAGACCTCGTCTCTATAATAAATAAAAAAATTAGCAGGAAGTGGTAGCACATGCATGTAGTTCTAGCCACTTGGAAAGCTGAGGCGGAAGGATTGCCTGAGCTCAGCAGGTTGAGTCTAAAGTGGCCATGAACATGCCACTGCACTCCAGTCTGGGAAACAGAGTGAGACTCCAACTCAAAAAAAAAGAAAAAAGAAAAGAAATCATTAACAGAAATCATTAACAGAAATCATTAACAGAAAAAAAGTTGGCAGGCTGGGTGCAGTGGTTCATGCCTATAATACCTTTGGAAGGCGGAGGCAAGGAGATTACCTGAACCCAGGGGTTCAAGACCAGCCTGGGCAATTTGGCAAGATCTCATCTCTACAATAAATCAAAAAATTAGCCAGGCATGGTGGCACTTGCCTGTGGTTCCAGACACTTGGAAGGCTGAGGGGGAAGGATCACTTGAGCCCAGCAGTAGCCATGAGTGTGCCATGAGTGTGCCACTGCACTCTATCCTGGGCTACAGAGTGAGAATAAATTTTAAAAAAAAGGAAATAAAATTGGCAAACTCACAAACCTGTGTAAATTAAACTACATATTCTTTCTTTTTTTTTTTGAGTTGGAGTCTCACTCCATCGCCCAGGCTGGAGTGCAGTGGCATGCTCACATCCACCCCAGTGTCAACCTACTAGGCTCTGGCAACCCTTCTGCCTCAGCCTTCCAAGGAACTGGAACTACATATGTGTGCTACCACACCTGGCTAATTTTTTATTTATTGTAGAGATGAGGTCTTGCCAAGTTGCCTTGGCTGGTCTCGAACCTGTGGGCTCAAGCAATCCACTCTCCGCGGCCTCCCAAAATGCTGGGATTACAGACTGAGCCACTAAGCCCAGCCTACATATTCTTAAATAATCAATAGATCAAATAAGATTACAAGAGAAATAAGAAAATGCTTAGAGATGAATGAAAATAAAAATACACATACCAAAACTTATGGGACACAGTGAAATCAGTGCTAAAGGGGAAATTTGTCACTATAAATAAATTTTTAAAAAAGAGAGACCATAAATCAACAACTTAACTTTACAACTTAAAGAATGAAAAAGAGAAGAAAAACTAATCCAAGGCTGGAAGAAAAAAATAAATAATAAAGTTTAGAGCAGAAGAAAAATAGAGAACAGAAAAATAAAGAAAATCCAGAAAACCAAAAGTTGGACAAAATTGACAAACCTTTAGCTAGTTGGATTACGAAAAAAAAAAAAAAAAGACAAAATACCAAACTCAGAAAAAAATGGGGACATTGCTACTGACACTACAGAAATAAAAAGGATTATAAGAGAGTACTATGAACTACTGCATCCAACAAATTAATAACCTCGATGAAATGAAAACATTCCTAGAAACATAAAAGCTATCAAGACTTAATCACTAAGAAATAGAAAATCTGACAAGACCTATGACTACTAAGGAGTTGAATCAATAATAAATCTCCCAACAAAGATCAGACTTTTCAAAAATGTTGAAGAGAAGGGTATACTTTCTAACTCATTCTATGAGGCCAGCATAGGTAATCATTTTTATGAAATAAAAAATAATAACCACCACATGTGGGAACACATATTTTTGCTCCAGTGAAGAAAGAATAGGGTAGAAGCAAAGGGATAGGTGCTAGAAACTTCTTTGAATATATACCCCAAGGACAAAATAAACTGAAAACCAATTTCAGTAGTAATCATATTCTTTTGGCACTTTCATTATTACTATTATTGGTATGTTTATTCTGAGTTTGGTGTAAACAGTGGATTAAAGCAAATGATGAATTATGTTGGTGTCACTGAAACAAGGCAAATGGTAAATTAAATTATGTTGGTGTTACTGAAAACCAGGATTTTCTTTTTTTTAGTATTATTTCCTTTTATTAGTTCACTCAGACTGCGTCCTCTTCCTCCACTCTCTCAGAGGAGGAGAAGAACAGTCATCAATGGCCAATTCAGCCACAGCAAAGCAGCACTAAGAGCTGGCTTCATGCTCAGGAGAAAACGCTGTGCCTTATCCTCGTGGTTTCCAGTGCTCTACATGTTCAAAGGAAGTTCTCTAGTAACGAACTATAGAAACGATCCCTGAAAGTATAGTCTTAGAACTAGGCTTTCAATGTAGTATAAGGAGAAAGATGTGAGATTGATGAGGTTAAGTTAAACCCAGAAGTCCTGAATTTGAACTGAAAGGTTGAGTATGTTGTCTTCGTGGTACATTTCATGAAAGAGAAAGAGGAGAAAATACTTACTTCAGAAAGAAGTCATGCAGACAAATAAATAAATAAATAGAATAAAAAATTTTAAAAAATTACTTCCTAGTTCTGTCCGTTGCAAAGACCTAAAAACAATAGCCACTTCAATAGCAATGAGAATGTCTAACACACAGATTGTGGTTTCTGAATATCATTTCCCACGAAATAAGGCTCACGGAAGAAAGTCTAATTCCAGGTCTAGTGCAGGAAATATAAAAGATGAGCCTAAAAATCTTTCTGGATGAGTCATTCAAAAAGCAATGAAATTATCAAAGATCACTAGAATCTGAA
The DNA here is from genome assembly GCF_000164805.1 of Carlito syrichta. Taxonomy (NCBI): domain Eukaryota; kingdom Metazoa; phylum Chordata; class Mammalia; order Primates; family Tarsiidae; genus Carlito; species Carlito syrichta. Next base: position 64,049 of record NW_007258242.1, on the reverse strand, counting down.
AAGGACTCATAAGTTAACTTGGAAAGCCTTCCACTAGCCCAAAATGGGACAATTTGAGCATCACTAAAGGTAATGCTTGAAACTCATGAAATATGATACCTATGACTAGTAGTGACATTAAATAAACAAAAGCAAACAACAACAATAACAAAAAGCCAACCCTAATTGATCACTTTTGCTGTTGGCAAGAGAATTGCCTGAGTCCAGAAGTTCAAGACCAGCCGGGACAGCATGGCAAGACCTCATCTCTACAATAAATCAAAAAAAATTAGCAGGGCATAATGACATGTGCCTTGTAGTCCCAGTTACTTGAAAGGCTGACACAGAAGGACAGCCTGAGCCCAGCAGGTAGAGGCTGCAGTAGCCATAAATCATGCACTGCCTTGCACTCCAGCCTGGGCAACAGAATGAGACTCCAATTAAAAAAAAAAAAATTAGCCAGTTGTGGTGACACACAGCTATAGTCTTAGCTATTTGGGCAGTTGAGGTGGAAGGATTGCTTGAGCCCAGGAGTTGGAGGCTACAGTGAGCCATGATTGTGCCATTGCGCTCCAGCCAGTGAGAACCTGTCTTTTAAAAACTGTACAAGGCCAGGCATAGTGGCTCAAGCCTGTAATAATCCCGGCACCTTGGGAGGCTGAGGCAGGAGATCAAAATCAGCCTGGGCAACGTAGTGAAGCCTCCCAGTTCTCTACAAAAATAAATAAATAAAAATTAAAACAACAACAACAAAACCACTGACTGGCCAGGCACGGTGGCTCAAGCCTGTAATTACAGCACTTTGGAAGGCTGAGGCGAGAGGACTGCCTGAGCCCATGGGTTGGAGAACAGCCTGGGCAACTTGGCAAAACCTTATCTCTACAATAAATCAAAAAATTAGCCAGGCGTGGTAGCACACGCCTGTAGTGCCAGCTACTTGGAAGACTGAAGTGGAAGGATCACCTGAGCCCAGCAGGCAGATGCTGGGGTGGCCATGAGCGTGCCACTGCACTCACAGAGTGAGACTCCAACTCAAAAAAAAACAAAAACAAACAAACAAACAAAAAAACCACTGACTGATTTCCTGACTACTAGATATTTTCTGATATTAAGTAATCGCTAATAAATTCTTCAGAAGTGGCGTATGCTGTGGTTCCGTTTTTTGTTATTTGTTTTTTGGGGGTTTTTTTTGTGCTGGAGTCTCACTCTGTTGCCCAGTATGGAGTGCAGTGGCCGCTCCCGGCCACCACAGCATCGACCTGCTGGGCTCCGGCGATCCTTCTGCCTCAGTCTTCCAAGTAGCTGGAACTACAGGCACGCACTACCACACTCAGTTAATTTTTTGATTTATTGTAGAGATGAGGTCTCACCAAGTTGCCCAGGCGGGTCTCGAACCCGCGGGCTCAGGCAATCCACTCACCTCAGCAGGATTATAGGCTGAGCCACCGAGCCCGGCTGTTATTTGTTTTTTTAAAGCAGGATTTATTGAGAGGACAGAAAAGCTCCCACAGTGGGAGGGAACCCAAGAGGATTGCCCATGGTTAAGTTTTTTAAAAGCCTTTATCTTTTTCCATGTCAAACAGGTAATATTACAACATCATTACAAGGTTCAAGGGTGGCACAGCTCACACACACATGTGAAACCCAATCATCACCTTTGTGAAATACAAGAGAACCAAAAGCCTTTATCTTTCAGAGATATTTGGGACTATTTATAGATAAAGTGATATAATGAAGTCTAAGATTTGCTTCAAAACAAGTCAGTTATGGTTGCTAGTAGAGATGAAACAAGAATGGCCACGATTCCTATAGCTTAGGGACACATGGAGTTTATTGAACTATGTGTTCCATCTTTGTAATTACTGAAATTTTCCATTTTAAGAAGGTTTTAAAAAATTATAGTGTCCTTGAATAATGCTTTGCTATGTAGCTCAATATTTTCTGAAGTTATAGAATGCTCTTCATACTAAAATGCTCTGCCTGGGTTTTTTTTTTCAGATAAGCCATGGCTTTCATTTGAATACCTTATAGAAACATGTAACAAGATCCATACCCTCACAAACCAAGCCATATTTAGTTGTGGACAAAATGATAAATGCTTTAGCACTAAAATTTAATTTATTCTACATTTGCAAACTAACTTTAAACCTGAAAAAGCATACTGTTTTTAATATATATAATTAATACATATAATTAATGATTATAAATATTTTGATGTACACCACCTAAGGTAAGCTTTCATTTTAAAAATAAAATTTCACACTCACAGATAGAAACATGAATGGGCTCTATCACCACAACTGACAGATGCTAAAGAAACTAAGCTTTGTTAGGTATATTGCATTTCAAACTTTAACATGTGGCTTTTCTACTAATTGTTAAAATCTGGAGATTAGCAATGATGAAAGAACATTTATTCTACATACATCCTTCTTACTTTAAGACTATAGATAATAGAGCTGGTGGTTCACAAATAAGTTTAGAGATCTAAATACGTGGGTGAAAAGAGTGTTCTTACCTGTTGTCTATATAGTGACAGTTTGCCTTCAATTGGCTCATTTCTCATCATTTTCTTTTCAATCAACTGATTGATCTGGGTGTTTATTTCATTTATCTGAAACAGTATAAAAGTGAAAAATGTTAACACTCTCCCTATGATTACACAAACTAAGTGACATCTGGCCAAACCCAGCTTTAAATTTACAGCTCTTAACATCAGCATTTTGATGGGAAAAATATTTCCATCAGTTATGAGTGGATTGTTATGGTTACTTTTAAATACAATTTATATTTCATGATATATAGTTATACAATTTGATTACATTTATGGATTCAATCATTCATGTCTAAATCATCCTAAAGTATTTTACAAAAAGTATTTATACATTATTATCACAAAGATGCTTTCTAAAAATGTGAAGTCATCCCCTCACCTAGGTTGTGACTTTGAAGTCATTGCTAAGTGATAAAGTGAATCTGAACAAACATTCACCAGAGATTTAGTACAAGGAATTCATAAACCCAGCTAAGAGTTGACTGGGATGACACCTAAAAACCTATCCTGTCCTAATGATCTGTGATTCTTTCATAGCTATCATTTATCCTAGTCATTAATCTAAACCTTTCCAAAATATAATTAAACTAAATAAATTCAACAGAAGCATATAGTCACTCAACAAACCAAACAAAATAAAATATGACTTGAGTATATTAGAGTTTTTCCTAACCTTAATCCTAGCCCTAATTCTATGATATAAAGTTTGTGCCAAATCTGACTTGGACATCTAATTTCTAATTAAACATAGAATTAAAAAGTAAAATGGTCAAAATTATGTATTTAATTCTAGTAGCTATTAAGCACATAGTAAGCACATTAGAGGATTAGCAAGTAAAAATTTTCAATCGGTTTTCATGATACCTGTTATTTTTAAAAAATATATACATCTGATTAGTATTTTAATTCTAAGAAAAATGTTATAATCTGAAACCAGGTTTCAAAACCATTTACAACAAAATTTAGTAATTCCAAGGTGGGAATAAAGACTAAGAAAAAACATTAGCTCTAAATACTAAATTGCTATAATAGTAATTGCTTGGAAATAAAAATTTATGATGAAATATTTTAAAATTTACCGTCTAAATGATTATATTATGAATACATCTATGGGTCAATTCATATGCATTAATTTATATATTCAAGTTACTTCATTTCCTAATCAGTTGACTAGGCTTTCATAACATCATGTGGATTAAGTAACAGCATAACATTCTATAATTCCTCATAAAGGACAATTCCTCATAAAAGCTGCCAATTCTTAGCAGAGGTTAATTTAGGAGTCAAGAGTGGAACTACAGAAAACAGTTCACATACTTTTTACAGGATTAGGAATGATATAAAATTAGAAGCCATAAAAAGATGACTGTCACTTACTTTAGATTCAAGTTCAAGAAGATCAGAATGGCCCATAGCTGGCTCTGAAATCACTTTTTGTAAAAAATGCAATTCTTTTTTTTTATTCTCTAATTCCTTAGGAAATTTTTCAGTGACCATATACGAATTAAATTTTATCTCCTCCTCTAGCCTCTTCATTAGACCTTTAAAGGTAAAATAAATGAATATTCAGTCCAAAAGAACAAGTATAGTGATATTCTGTACAGTATTTATTTATTTGTTTATTTATTTATTTATTCTTGGAATCTCACTCTGTTGCCCAGGCTGGAGTACAGTGGCATGCTCACAGCCACCCCAACATCATCCTGCTGGGCTCAGGTAATTCTTCCGCTTCAGCCTTCCAAGTAGCCGGAACTACAGGAGCGCACTATCACACCCAGTTAATTTTTAATTTATTGTAGAGATAGGTCTCACCATGTTGCCTAGGTTGGTCACGAACCCACGAGCTCAGGCAATCCTCTTGCCTCAGCCTCCCAAAGTGCTGGGATTACAAGCTTGAGCTATACACTGTTTTAAATATAAGACCTGGATAGTAGGGCACATCTGTTGAAAATATTCTGTATAATATCTAGCATAGTCCAATAAAAGACTGGACATTGAAATATCTTGATGTTAATTAAAATGAAAATGAAGATGCACAATTTGCATGAAAGAATATTTCAGTAATTAGAGGTGATACTATGACTTTTCCAAATTATAACCTAATTCTCTTATATCTCACAATATGTGAAAATAAGATTTGCAGAGCCAGATATATTGATGGACCATATTTTGCCTTCTAAGTATGTAAGAAACCCATAAACCAAATGACAACACTTAAATCTAACCCAAGTGCTCTTTTATACAAATGATCATTTATTCTTTTTCTTATCCAATGATTTTGATACAATTTATATTTCTATTACAATACTTCATAAATGGTAATTCATATCATTTGTCAGTTTCAAACCAACGAAGATATTACTAAAGGCATAAGTTAAAATCAAAAATAGAGAAAGTACCTACATTCATAAATGTTTTAGATTTTCCATGTTTTAGTATTTTTTATTTTGTAAAGTATTAGTTTATAATTATATGCCAACTTAAATTATATTTTTAAGATTAATGGCTTTCTTATTTTTGCAGATGCACTACTATACACACACAGATTTTCAATGAATAATGGTTTTATTATAAATTCTCAGCAGCCGGGCTCGGTGGCTCAGCCTGTAATCCCAGCACTTTGGGAGGCCGAGGTGAGTGGATTGCCTGAGCTTGCAGGTTCGAGACCCGCCCGGGGAACTTGGCGAGACCTCATCTCTACAATAAAGTAAAAATCAGCCAGGCATTGTAGCGCGCGTCTGTAGTTCCAGCTACTTGGAAGGCTGAGGTGGAAGGATCACCGGAGCCCAGCGGGTCGAGGCTGCGGTGGCCGGGAGCAGCCACTGCACTCTAGTCTGGGCAACAGAGTGAGACTCCAACTCAAAAAATAAATAAATAAATAAATAAATAAATAAATTCTCAGCTTAGGGAACTTTACGAAGTTTATTTCAGATCCTTCCATTACACATTTGCAAATTCTGGCTTGACTTTTTAAAATGGTAGGTTTCCAGTTTAAGTAATCTACATATGCAGTTGCATAATAAAGCTGGCCCAAAGCCTTAAAATTATTTTTAGTTCCATTGTGCAACCTAATTTTTATTAACAGCACATTCACAAGTTTTTCATTCACTTCTTCAATATTCTTCCTTTTTTCAGGATTGGAAAGGGAAGAGAAGATAACGTGTTTAAGGAATCACAGTATAATTAATCAGTCATGTTATTTCCAATTAAATCCACATCCTGGCCTCTTTGGTTATTAGATGATTAGCTCTTCTATCTTCAGGTTTTTAAATATACCTCATGCCGTTAGAGATGTATGGAACCAAAGACTAAAATGTTTTTAAAATTTTTAAATTAGCCAGGCTCGGTGGCTCAGCCTGTAATCCCAGCGCTTTGGGAGGCTGAGGTGAGTGGATTGCCTGAGCCCAAGGGTTCGAGACCTGCCTGGACAACTTGGCGAGACCTCATCTCTACAATAAATCAAAAAAATTAGCCAGGCGTGATAGTGCGTGCCTTTAGTTCTAGCTACTTGGAAGGTTGAGGCGGAAGGATCGCTAGAGCCCAGCAGGTCGAGGCTGCAGTGGCCGGGAGCGGCCACTGCACTCCAGTCTGGCTGACAGAGTGAGAATCCAACTCAACAAAAAATAAAATAAATAAAATAAAAATTTTAAATTATTAAATTGGCTGGGTGCGGTTGCTCACACCTGTAATCCTAGCACTTTGGGAGGCTGAGGGGAGAGGATTGCTTGAGTCCAGGAGTTTGAAACCAGCCTGGGTAACATAGCAGGGCGGCACCTCTACAAAAAATTTTAAAAATTAGCCAGGCATGGGGGTATGCACCTGTAGTCCCAGGTACTTGGGAGGCTGAGGTGAAAGAACCACCTGAGCCCAGGAGGTTGAAGTTGCAGTGAGTTCTAATTGTGCCATTGCAATCCAGTCTGGGCAACAGGGAGACTCCAATTCAATAAAATAAAATGCAGTGAAAGTCTTAAATACTATTTTCTGTATTAAAAAATGTTTCTAGCCAGGCATGGTGACTTACACCTGTAATCCCAGCACTTTGGGAGGCGGAGGTGAGAGGATTGCCTGAGCCTGGGGGTTTGAGACCAGCCTAGGCAAACTTGATGAGATCTCATCTCTTCAATAAATCAAGAAAAATTAGCTAGGAATGGTGGCACATGCCTGTAGTTCCAGCTACTGGAAGGCTGAGGCGGAAGGATCGCCTGAGCCCAGCAGGTTGAGGCTGCGGTGGCTGTACGCATGCCACTGCACTCTAGCCTGAGTGACAGAGTGAGACTCTGACTCAAAAAAAAAAAAAAAGTTTCTAATTCTAGAAAATACAAACGGATCCATAGTGACAGAAAGCAGATTCATGGTTACCTGGGAGGGGTAGAGGTGCAGAGAGAGGCAAAAATGAGACATTACAAAGAGGCTTATGGAAATGTTTGGGGGAGATGGATATATTTTTCTTGCTTAAAGATCGATGGTCTCACCAATGCATAAACATGTCAAAACTAATCAAGAATACACTTTAAATATGTGCAGTTTATTATATGCCAATTTTACCTCAGTTAAACTGCTAGAAACCAGAGTTTCTATCAAATTTTAAATTCTTCTCTTAAAAAGCTTAACTTAGATCTTGAAAACTAGTCATATATTTTTTGGGTCTTTTTGAGTTAGAGTCTCACTCTGTGGCCCAGGCTGGAGTGCAGTGGCACACTCATGGCCACCACAGACTTGACCTGCTGGGCTCAGGCTATTCTTCCACCCCAGCCTTCCAAGTAGCTGGAACTACAGGTGCATGCCACCACCCCCAGCTAATTTTTTAATATATTGTAGAGATGAGGTCTTACCAAGTTACTCAGGCTGGTCTCGAATCCCTGAGTTCAGGCAATCCTCTCACTTCCGCCTGCCTAAATGCTGAGATTACAGGTGTGAACTATCACGTCCAGCGAAAACTAGTCGTATGCTTCTATGCAAAGTTTTAAAAAATTATCTTTTAAAATTCTAGAGAAATTAAAGTTAAAGTCACTAAAATTTCAGTGAACTTTTTTATTGAAAACTCTTCGAAAACATCTTATGGATCCTACTATAATCAAATGAGTGTCTTCTTTTATGTAATAAATCTCATGAATGTGTACAGTATAAAGATGAATGAACTTCAGTAAATGTTATAACTGCTACTCTACAAAAACATAAATTACATTATCATACTGAAAATACTTCAGATCTTATTAAACTAAATACCTGGATCAATTAAACATCTTTTTAATTTACTCTTTTCCTAGGCTGCTGAACACAACCCTTATGACTTTTCCACTTCCCAGAAGGATGTCAACAAAGCAGAAACTACTTAACTTCCTGTTCCCTGTTCCAGTTCATCCACAATATATATATATATGCAATCACATGCATATCTTATTTTTATCTATATTTTCAGTCATTTTTTTTTCTATAGCTTCCCTTCCTGCCTGTGGAAAAGATAATTTTCTTCCTACCTGGGGTTCAGCTCCCAACTACTTAACAGAATACAAGGGAGGACCCAAAACACTGGAATTACCTTTTTTTTTTTTTTTTTTTT
>NW_007258242.1:43369-55936 GCF_000164805.1 Carlito syrichta | reverse complement strand
TTTTTTTTTTTTGAGTCAGAGTCTCACTCTGTTGCCCAGGCTGGACCTCGACCTGCTGGGCTCAGGCGATCCTTCCACCTCAGTCTTCCAAGTAGCTGGAACCACAGGCGTAGAACTACAGGCACACGCTACCACACTTGGCTAATTTTTTGAATTATTGTAAGATGAGGTCTTGTCAAATTGGCCAGACTGTTCTTGAACCCATGGGTTCTGGCAATCCCCTCACCTTGGTCTCCCAAAGTGCTGGGATTATAGGCATGAACTACCACACCCAGCCTTTTTTTATTTATTGTTGAGAAAAGGTCTCATCAAGTTGCCCAGGCTGGTTTTGAACCCCTGGATTTAGGTAATCCTCTTGCCTCCACCTCCCAAAGTGCTGGGATTACAGGCATGAGCCATCTCTCCTGGCTTTTTTTTTTTTTTTTTGGAGGGCATACCCTTCGAAGTACAGGTTTCTCCCACTAGGTAAGTGGTATCGGAACCCATTGGTATCAGTGCACCAGCAAGCAGTTGTGAGAGGCTGCATTCAGCTTCAGTGAAGTTTTTTTTGGAGATTCTTTCTTTCTTTCTTTTGTTGAGTTGGAGTCTCACTCTGTTGCCCAGACTGGAGTGCAGTGGCCGCTCCCGGCCACCGCAGCCACGACCTGCTGGGCTTCGGCGATCCTTCCGCCTCAGCCTTCCGAGTAGCCAGAATTACAGGCATGCGCTACCACACCCGGCTGATTTTTTGATTTATTATAGAGATGAGGACTCGCTGCCCAGGCGGGTCTCGAACCTGTGGGCTCAGGTAATCTACTCACCTCAGCCTCTCAAAGGCGCGGGATTACAGGTTGAGCCACCGAGCCCTGCTGGAGATTCTTTCAACATGTTTGCCCATTTAATGATGGGTGATTTACGAGCACACCTACCCACATCACTCTGGGTGTTTAGCAGTTTTTGACCAAAATGGCACGACCCCCATGCCTCACTCTCCCTATTTACCTGAGCTTACCCCAAGTGACTTTTTGCTTGTTTGTTTCTCCGATGAAAAAGCCCTCAAAGGGAAGTGTTTTGCTAATGTACAAGATGTGAAATAAATAAAAAAAAAAACAAAAAAAACAACACAGCAGCCAGGCTCGGTGGCTCAGCCTGTAATCCCGTGCCTTTGGGAGGCCGAGGTGAGTGGATTGCCTGAGCCCGCCGATTCGAGACCCGCCTGGGCAGCGAGACCTCATCTCTACAATAAATCAAAAAATCAGCCAGGCATGGTAGCACATGCCTGTAATTCCGGCTACTTGGAAGGCTGAAGCGGAAGGATCGCCGGAGCCCAGCAGGTCGAGGCTGAGGTGGCCGGGAGTGGCCACTGCACTCCAGTCTGGGTGACAGAGTGAGACTCCAACTCAAAAAAAAAAAAACCACAGCAGAAGCAGTAAAAGGCATCAAAATTGAGGAGTTCAGCCAGGTGTGGTGGCTCACGCCTGTAATCTCAGCACTTTGGGAGGCTGAGGCAAGAGGACTGCCTGAGCCCAGGGGTTCGAGACCAGCCTGGGCAACTTGGCAAGACCTCCTCGTCCCTACAATAAATAAAAAAATTAGCTGGGCATGGTAGTGCATGCCTATAGTTCCAGCTATTTGGAAGGCTGAGGCAGAAGGATCGCCTGAGCCCAGCAGGTTGAGGCTGCGTTGGCTGTGAGCATGCCACTGCACTACAGCCTGGGCAACAGAGTGAGACTCTTACTTAAAAAAAAAAAAAATTGACAAGTCCAAGAACTATTTTCAGCAGTGGAAAAAGCATCTTGATAGGCATATTGCATCAAACAGAGAGTACCTTTAAGGTGACTGAAGTTTAAACATGTTAGAATACACAATTTTTTATAAATAAATTCTGTTTTTTGGGGGGTCCCTCCTGGTATTTGTTGGATGTTTGCCATGTGCAATTTAGTGTTTGTTAGCACCTGCAAATACTAAGACCAATTACGACTTGGTGACTAGCCTGGAGTTTAGCTCAGTGGAGTCTGATATGCCAACAGCTAACATATTGTGGTAATTTCTATTGAACATCCAATGCAATGTGTGGAGAATACTCTACATTTTCCTCTTGAATCTTCAAATTTCCACTTGTGCTACTCTTTCTTTCAGCATATAAATACACAACCACTCTACACAACCACTCTCCCTCAATATAGATATAGTACTGTCTTTCTTTTTTTGGCATGCTCATGGCTACCGCAGTCTTGACCTATTGGGCTCAGGTGAATCTTCTGCCTCTGCCTCATACTCATACTTTAAACCAATATACTCAGGCTTTTAACCAATATAACATACTCATATTTTAAACCAATATAACAAAAAAGGTTAAAAACAGAAAAACTTAGTGAGCCATGATCACACCACTGCACTACAGCCTGGGCAACAGAGTGAGATTCCACTTCAAAAGAAAAAAAAAAGAAAAGAAACATTAATAGTACTATAAATATTGTTGGATATTCTATTTAATTACCAGAATTAAAACATAATAGCGCCTTTGGGAGGCTGAGGTGAGTGGATTGCCTGAGCCTGTGGGTTCGAGACCCGCCTGGGCAGGCGAGACCTCATCTCTATAATAAATCAAAAAATCAGCCGGGCGTGGTAGCACGCGCCTGTAGTTCCAGCTACATGGAAGGATGAGGCGGAAGGATCGCCGGAGCCCAGCAGGTCGAGGCTGCGGTGGCCGGGAGCGGCCACTGCACTCCAGTCTGGGCGACAGAGTGAGACTCCAACTCAAAAAAAAAAAAAAAAAACATAATAGCAAGAAACACTGAACCTTAGCCAGGCATGGTGGTACGTGTCTGTAGTCCCAGTTACTTGGAAGGCTGAGGTGGAAGGATCACCTGAGCCCTTCTGGTCGGGCTGCAGGGGCCGTGATTGTGCCACTGCACTCCAGCCTGGGTGACAGAGTGAGACTCCAATTCAAAAAAAAAAAGAAACACTGAACCTAATAAAACTGATTGCAGAAACACATGTTCAGGTTAACATTTTAAATTGTATCAAATTGCTAATCAATTTTTTTTGCATATTAAATCTTACAATTCTTGTATCTATTTCTAAAAATTAAATATTAATGGTAAATTCTAATAATTGCTTAGCAAGAGTAGGCCTACACAAATTGCTTATTGATGTTAATTTTCTTTTTGAGGCCATTGCCTCGCTAGACTCTGGTGTGGCCACAAGCTCTTTGAGCTATGGCTGTGGCCATACTTCTTGGTTTTGACCCCCTCCCCCACCTTGGGGAGGTGAGAGGTGAATCTTCTCTCTCTCACTAATTGACTTTAATGACAGCTGGACACCAGCCCTCATACACCCCAACACCCTGGATCAAGCTCTTGGGAAGACTCCGGGGAAGGTTCACAGGTCAATGCTGTTGGATGGCCAGTGCTACCTCCTGGCCACATCTGGCTCCTCTCTCTGCTGACAGGGCATGACAGGAGTCACTTACCTTCAGCTCACTGCCTGTTTTTGTATGACCCACAAGCTAAGCATGGTCTTACATTTACATATGTGGTTCAAAAAGAATTTTAAGAGAATATTATTTCTTTCATAACATGTGAAAATTATATAAAACTAAAATCTCCACGCCTATAAATAAAGTTTTATTGGAACACACAAAAAATAAATAAAATAAACTATATTTTCTAATCTTAAAAAAAAAAATTCTTTTTGAGTCAGTCTCACTGTCGCCCAGGCTGGAGTGCAATGGCACACTCAGGCCAGTGCAGCCTCGACCTGCTGGGCTCAGGAGATCCTTCTGCCCTAGCCTTCCAAGTAGCTGGAACTACAGATGCACACCACCACGCCCAGCTACCTTTTTGATTTTATTGTAGAGAGGAGGTCTCCCCAAGTTGCTCAGGCTGGTCTTGAACCCTGGGCTCAGGCAATCCTCTCGCCTCCGCCTCCCAAAGTGCTAGGATTATAGGTGTGAGCCACAGTTCCCAGCCAGATGTTAATTTTAAGCAGATGTAATTTATTAGAATTTATCAGTAGATTTATTTTGAAGATTCATCCTAATTTTTTATAGTAAAGATGCGAAGGAGTCCTACATCAAATCTAAAAAACATCAGCCAGGCACAGTGACTCATGCCTGTAATTCCACCACTTCAGGAGGCTGATGCAGACGGACTGCTTGAGCCCAGAAATTTGAGTGCAATAGCATGATCATGGCTCACTACAGCCTCAAATTTTTGGGTTCATGCAATCCTCCCACCTCAGACTTTCAAGTAGCTGGTACTACAGACTCACATCACCATGCTCAGCTAATTTTTTTTATTTTTTTTGTAGAGACAAGGTATCACTATGTTGCCCAGGCTGGTCTTTCTAAGCTCAAGCAATCATCCTGCTTCGGACTCCCAAAGTGCTGAAATTACTGGCGTAAGCCACTGCACCCAGCCCAGTGCTTCATTTCTTTTTGTGACAGAATAATATTCCATTGTATGGATATACAATATTTAGTTAATGCAGTCAACGGTTTAGAGATAGATGGGTTGTTTCCTTTTTTGACTAGTATGGACAATACTGCCACGAACATTTGTGTTCAACTTTTTATGTGACCATGTCTTTGATTCTCTTGGTTATTCACATAGAAATGGAAATGCTGGCTCATATGGTAACTATGTTTAACATGTTGAGGAATTGCCAAACTATTTTCCAAAGCAGTTGCATTTTATATTCCCACAAGTAGTGTGTGAAGGTTCTGATTTATCCACATTCTCACCAACACTTGTAAATGTTTTTTGTTGTTGTTGTTACAATCATTCTGTATAACATACCTAACAAAATTACACAGATTAGTACAGAAAGATGAATTAACCCGCTATCAGTTGGATATTTACATTGAATTGTTTCTTCATTATAAATGAGAGCTTTGCATTGTTCTTTCAGTTTGCATGGTCTACTTTGGGTGAGCAAAAACACTTTTAAAATGCCTAGCATGGGTTTGGTGGTAAAATCTGGGCTATTAGAACTCTTCATCCTCTGTCTAAAGCTAATATAAGAACAGAACCAGGGATATCCCCATCATTAGTACTATTATCCTACAAACCAAAATATGAGAAGCACTCAGTTTTAAGAATATAGCGTTTTACTCTTTTTCTTTACAGCCCTAGCTTTAAAACAATGATTCACATTTTTTCCATCTATCTTTTTCACAACACCATGCTAAGTACTTTATGTACATACACACCAGAGAGCCCCCCTCCACCATCATTATCATCACCTTCACTCTCTGACTGAAAAACTGGATACAAATTTTTTTTTTTTTTTTTTTTTGAGTTGGAATCTCACTCTGTTGCCCAGACTGGAAGTCCAGTGGCTGCTCCCAGCCACCGCAGCCTCGACCTGCTGGGCTCCGGAGATCCTTCCGCCTCAGCCTTCCGAGTAGCTGGAACTACAGGCGCACGCTACCACAGCCGGCTAATTTTTTGAATTATTGTAGAGATGAGGTCTCACCAAGTTGCCCAGGTGGATCTCGAACCCGCAGGCTCATGCAGTCCACTCACCTCAGCCTCCCAAAGTGCTGGGATTACAGGCTGAGCCACCGAGCCTGGCCTGGATACAAATTTTTTAAAACATTAGGTGAAAACCCAAAGATGTCATCATAAGGGCTCACATTCGCCAGCTAGGAAACGATGCTCCAAAATACTGAGAATCGCTTGGCGGTAATTAATACCCATTAATTGATCACTTTTAGGAAGATCCCGATTAAAATTAATAGTTTCTAATCCCCTTATACCATATAATAATTTCCACTTACTTTCAGGCTTTGCATCTGCCGCAGCATGGCGCATACTTTTCAGCTGGTTTTGTACTCTTTGCAATCTCTGTACTGCATGAAATAGCTTTAAAATAAATTAGATCTATTATTTGCTTAGTCTATTGAAGCTTACCTCTCACATAGGCAAGCAATGGAAAATACAAGTTTCATATAATTCCTGTGATATAAAAGGAACAAATAATAAGAACTGAGAAAATTCCCATATTAAACCCAAAATTTAACTGGTTTTCTCAATACCTTTTCATGTAAATTTTTTTTAAAAGCTTTCAGAAATTTTTTCTTTACTTATTTATTGAATTTGGTGATTAAGGAAAGATATTTGTTAAAGAAATATATACACCAGGCTTTTCTTGGTAGAACATGGTTTTCTTCATGCTAAGGAATGTTAGCATTCTCCCAGTGATGCCTCAGAATCAGAAACCTATGCTAAGTAACCATTCAGGACTTAGGCAGTGCTGCTTACTGCTGCAAGGAAACTACTTCAATGCCAAGTCAAGTTCCAATAGAGCCAAACATCAAATTGCCAATGTAATGGTAAAAGAAGCTGATTTGAAATATATATTTTAATGTACAAGTCTACTCAGATTTTAAGATAAATTTTTAATAAATAAAAGTAATTTCTAGCCAAAATATGTTTTCTTTAAGGCAAGTTAAAAAGCATGGAGTGTGAGGCTGGGCTCAGGGGCTCAGCCTGTAATCCTAGCACTTTGGGAGGCCGAGATGAGTGGACTGCCTAAGCCCGTGAGTTTGAGACCAGCCCAGGCAACTTGGTGAGACCTCATCTCTGCAATAAAATCAAAAAATTAAGCCGGGCTCAGTGGCTCAGCCTGTAATCCCGCACCTTGGGAGGCTGAGGTGAGTGGTTGGCTGAGCCCGCAGGTTTGAGACCTGCCTAGGCAACTTAGTGAGAGCTCATCTCTACAATAAATAAAAAAATTAGCCGGGCATGGTAGTGCGCACCTGTAATTCCAGCTATTTGGAAGGCTGAGGCGGAAGGATCGCCGTAGCCCAGCAGGTCGAGGCTGAGGTAGCCGGGAGCGTGCCACTGCACTCTAGTCTGGGCGACAGAGTGAGACTCCAACTCAAAAAAAAAAAAAAAATTCAAAAAATTAGCTGGGCATGGTAGTGTGCACCTGTAGTTCCAGCTACTTGGAAGGCTGAGGCGGAAGGATCGCCTGAGCACAGCAGGTAGATGCTGCAGTGGCCATGAGTGTGCCACTGCACTCCAGCCTGGGCGACAGGGTGAGATTCCAACTCAAAAAAAAAAACCATGGAGTGTGTGTGATTTTGAGCCTTTTCATAATTTATTTATTTGACACTGGAGTAAAATGTAGAGGGTACTGTGATCAGTGGGGGAAAAAAGATGTTCATATAGCCTCAGAATTTATGGACAGCCTTTAAAGATTCTAGAAGTTTTTGTTCTTGTTTTTGAGTTGGAGTCTCATTCTGTTGCCCACGTTGGTGGCTGGAACGGCGTGTCATGGTCATGGCTACCACAGCCTCGACCTGCTGGGCTCAGGTGATACTTCAGCCTCAGCCTTTCAAGTAGCTGTAACTACAGGCACATGCCACCATGCCTGCTTAATTTTTGTATTTATTGTAGAGACGGGGTCTCATCAAGTTTCCCAGGCTGGTCTCAAACCCCTGGGCTCAGGCAACCTAGAGGTTAAGTTTTATTAGCAGTTCATCTGACTGTTTACCATTACAGTAAATCTTCTGTAATGTTGACACAACATGAACTAAGCATAGGCTAAAAGACAGTATATAGATACAAACAGAATATAAAACACAAAAGGTACTATTGTTTTTGCCATTGGTATCACAAAACTAAAAGAGTATTCTATCATGTTAATAAAGGGAAATGTGAACTTCTACAATTCTAAAATTCTCCTTCTTTACATTTTGGATTTCAGAAAGAACTATTTCTTTCATCCTGAGAATATAAGCTTTTATGTGGATACCTGATTTTTTTGTTCCTGTTTCTGTTGTGCAAGAAATTCTTCTCTCTCTTTTTCAACTCGAAGTTGCCTTGCTATTTTAAGCATCCGTTCATGATTCTGAACTGTCTCCACCTACAGTAAGGGAATAAGCAGTAAATGTTACTGTCAGGTTTGAGAAAAAAAAATTAGCATGTCACGTGACTCAGACATCCACTTATCATTTCCTTTTGGTAAACAGTACTCCTTAGAGATGACAGTAAAGCTCTAGACTCCAGATCCTTAAAAGTTTTGGGCTACTGCCTAAGGAGATTCCCTTTCCATCAATGTTATTTGAGTCCATCCTCAGATGTACACCCATGTCTGGCTTAATCTTTATTTGCATTCCTAAATCTCTGCAAGTCCTTAGGACTTGGGGCCAAAGTCTTACAGTGCTAATTCTTGCCTTACCCTTTTCTTCAAACGTTCCACTCTCTTAATGAGTTGATCCTTTTCTTCTTCCATTGCACTGATATCCTAAAGAGTAGCAAAGGGGACATTATAAGAAAAAGTATTCTTAGTCAGTAGGATTCAGATAAGGCTTTATTTTGAGTAAGCACCCACCATTTTCATCATTTGTAACCAGAGCATTAAGGAACAAAGATCCTCTTTTGCACAAAGGTCATATCTATTTTTCCCCCAGGGCTCTTTATGCAGGGTAATTTTTTGGCAGCTTGGTGTTCATCAAAAAAAGCAACTAAAACAGGTTATAACGCAGCAAGGTAAAGCTGCCAACCAGCACATTTGTCTTCTGACTCCAAATATGGGCACATGATTTTTCAAAAATCTTCTATAATGGAAAATGTGCAGGTCTAAATGCATGAACAACAGCTGCTGACATTCCATCTGCTCTGTTAAATACCAAACCATATATTCTGCCAATTTTCCATCAAAATTATTTTTAAGGCTATGGTGTTTTAAAGACATAAATCTGTGTCTGGTTTTGCCAATTAACCAGTTCCTTCTCTGAAAATAAAGACTTTAAAAATAAACTAACCTCAGGCTGAGTGCAGTAGCTCATGCCTCTAATCCCAACACTTTGGGAGACCAAGACAGGAGGACTGCCTGAGCCCAGGGGTTCAAGACCAGCCTGGACAGCAGAGTGAGACCTCATCTCTACACTAAATCACAAACTTAGCCGGACATGGTAATGTGTGCCTGCAGTTTCAGGTACTTGGAAGGCTGAGGTAGAAGGATTGCCTGAGCCCAGCAGGTTAAGGCTGTGGTAGCTGTGGGCATGCCACGGCTGGGTGACAGAGTGAGACTCCAATTCAAAAAATAAATTAATTAATTAACAAACTTCCTTTGAACCACCTCCATATAATTTGTAATGAAAACAAGTTTTTTTTTTTAATCCTTCCTGGTTGGACAAAGTGGCTCAAATCTGTAATCCCAGCACTTTGGGAGGCCAAGGTGAGAGGATTGCCTGAGCTCAGGGGTTCAAGACCAGCTTGGGCAACTTGGTGAGAGCGTGGGAGTGCATGCTTTGGTTCCAGCTGTCTGGAAGACAGAGGTGAAAGGATTGTCTGAGTCCAGGAGGTCGAGGCTGTGCGGACTGTGATCGTGCCATTGCACTCCAGCCTGGGTAACAGAATGAGACTCCAACTCAAAAAAAAAAAAAATCCTTCCTAAGCCTAGTAAACAAATAGCCTAATGACCACAATAATACTAAAGATAAAATATACATGGTAGTCAGTATAATAGAATTTGGGAAATTCTATTATACTCATTACAGGTAGCACTGTATTGAAGAACAATATCAAAAGCCTTAAAAATAAATGTTAGCTGGCCTCAGTGGCTCAGCCTGTAATCCCACGCTTTGGGAGGCTGAGGTGAGTGGATTGCCTGAGCCCACGGGTTCGAGACCCGCCTGGGCAACTTGGTGAGACCTCATCTCTACAATAAATCAAAAATTAGCTGGGCGTGGTAGTGCGCGCCTGTAGTTCCAGCTACTTGGAAGGCTGAGGCGGAAGGATCGCCGGAGCCCAGCAGGTCGAGGCTGCGGTGGCCGGGAGTGGCCACTGCACTCCAGTCGGGGTGACAGAGTGAGATTTCAACTTAAAAAAAAATAAAAATAAAAATAAAAGGAATAAAAATAAAAATAAATGTTTATCCCTTACAGCCCGATAATTCCACATTTGGAAACTTGTCCTAATAAAATATTCATGAAAAGTCATGGTCTTCTCTATAAGGTTTCTAATTATATCTAAAATTTGGAAATTAGTATGTAAGCATGAAAATGATTAAATAGCCGGGCTCGGTGGGTCAGCCTGTAATCCCGCGCCTTTGAGAGGCTGAGGTGAGTGGATTGCCTGAGCCCGCGGGTTCGAGACCCACCTGGGCAGGCGAGATCTCATCTCTACAATAAAATAAAAAAATTAGCCGGGCGTGGTAGCACGCACCTATAATTCCGGCTACTTGGAAGGCTGAGGAGGAAGGATCGCTGGAGCCCAGCATGATGGCTCACACCTGTAATCCCAGCACTTTGGGAGGCAGAGGTAAGAGGACTGCCTGAGCTCATGGGTTTGAGACCAGCCTGAACAACATGGCAAGACCTCATCTCTACAATAAATCAAAAAATTAGCTGGGTGTGGTGGCACATGCCTATGGTTCTAGTTACTTGGAAGGCTAAGGTGAAAGGATCTCCTGAGCCCAGCAGGTCGAGGCTGCGGTGCCTGTGAGTATGCCACTGCACTCTAGCCTGGGTGACAGAGTGAGACTCTGACTCAAAAAAAGAAAAAAAGCAAGCTACAAATAATTATGTATAGTGTTATGCCAAATACACATTCACAACGAAATGTTCACAATTGGATGATTTTATTTCTTCTTTGTTCTTTTCTGTATTTTCTATATCTGATATAGATAGATGATAGATATCAGATGTAGATATCAGATGTAGAAAATACATATATATATATATATTTCTCACTTCATATAATCACTATCCCTATATATATATTTCACATATGTGTGTGTGTGTGTGTGTGTACATACACACATATATTAGATAAAAGACTCAAAAGGTAACCTTTTGAAAATATATGCTAGTGGTCTCTACAGAAGAAATCATTGTGAATTTACCCTAGCCTCATTAATTTCTTCAGTAAAGAAATATCAAAGGTCCTACAAAAGAAAATCTGCCATTTGCTATCACTAGTCTCTATATAGTCTTAAGACTCATACTGAATTAACTAAAAATGAAAACGCTAAATCTAATATTCAAATCCCAAAAGGACTGTTATGTTTTCTTTTTCTTTTTTTTTTTGAGTCAGGGTCTCACTCTGTCACCCAGGCTGGAGTACAATAGCATGCTCATGGCCACTGTATCCTCAACCTGCTGGGCTCCAACGATCCTTCCACCTCAGCCTTCCAAGTAGCTGGAACTATAAGAATGCGCCACCATGACCAGCTAATTTTTTGATTTATTATAGAGATGAGGTGCCAGCACGCCGGCTAATTTTTTGATTTATTGTAGAGATGAGGTCTGGCCAAGTTGCCTGGGCTGGTCTCGAACCCGTGGGCTTAGGCAATCCTCTCACCTAGGCCTCCCAAAGTGCTGGGATTATAGGCGTGAGCCACTGTGCCTGGCCTGTTATGCTTTCTTTTCTTTACCCTTCTTATTTCTGCTGTAGAAAATCCAGATGTCTTGAGCTGCTCACATTCTTTATGCAAAGTTTTAAAGGCTTCCATCAACTCTTCATACTAAAAGAATAAGATAATACATTATAAATGAATGACTAGATCCAGTAAGGTTTTTCTTAATCAGGTTATCTACTAACTTATAGTGATCACATAAGTAACTATAAGAACATCATTAAAAACACATACTTAAACATTTATACAGAATATAAAAAGGTAGATCTCTACATTCTGAATAACTACTTCTCTAGCTTCACTTCTGGTTACTTATCAACCTCATACTCTATCCTTTAGCTATGCTGATCTTTCACTCCCTAGAACATTTCATGCTCTCACCTCCAACTTATACATCCTTTGAGAAATCTATGACTCCTTCAACCCTAACTTGGGCAATTCCTATTCATCCTTCAGATCACAAAATAGATATCACTATTCTCAGAGGAGATTTTTCTGGTCCTGTACTTATGTTATCCTATGCTATCAGAGTAGATATGACGTAAAATTATAACTGACTAATCACATCTGTGTTTCTCCACTTTACAGTGAGAGTCAGGAGAAAAATAATCATATTCATTGTGTACACCTTTGTGTCTCTGGGGCCTATCACAGTGTAAAACTCATATAGGTGTTTAATAAAACATTGGTGAATGAATTAAAGAAAGCATTACTGTTACCCAAAATACTTTAAAAGTAGTATTTTCAATGAGTAATGACAGGAAATTAATATTTTTCTTGATTGATCATATCCTACAAATCTATAAATGATTAATTCTAAGACTCTCTATTTAGAAAGAGTATACATTTTTTATTAGGGTCTCTGCTAAGTAACTGGCTAAATGTATAAGTTATTACAAATATGCTTCTGATATGCCTCAAGAACAAATATGTCTTTATTACCATTAATTCTTTCATTAATTAGGTGAATATATTTAGTAAAAACTTAATAAATTCCTCTAGATGAATTAATTTTAATCAAATGTATTGATAGAAGAAGGTAGGAAGGAGAAATATTTCATAGTTACACTTCTCTATTTCCTACATTACATAAAACCTTCAAAGGTAGAGGTGAGAGATCCCATTCTGCTAAGCTTCTCCCCCTGTTATCTACCATAACAGTTGACATAATTATCTGCATAAACATTATCTTTTTTTTTTTTTTTTTTTTTG